>NW_017728926.1:17063977-17104974 GCF_001723895.1 Crocodylus porosus
GGGGGCAGCGGGGAGGGGAGAGGAGGTCCGCGGGGCGTTCACTGGGTAAGGCGCTCCAAGTCAGGGAAGAAATGTATGCACACACACAAACACGCACGCACAGGCACATGCACCCAGAGCCACAGGCACGCACACAGCACAAACATACTCGCAGGCACACATATGCACACAAACATACGCACACAGACACACGCACGGCAAACACACGCACACATACACACACAGACATGCACACAAACATATACACACACAGCAAACACAGACGCACACAAACATATGCACACAGGCACACGGCAAACACACACACACAGACATGCACACAAACATACACACGCATGTCCTTTCACTCCAGACGTGCTGTGCCACCTGCTTGTTCTCTTGTGGGAGACTGTGCACGCTCACCTGTGCCCCACAAAAATGCATATCCTGCAACGGGAAGCTAGGCTTTTCCTTCCCCGTGTGCCAAGGACAGGGGGCTTTGTCTCCATTTCGGCTTTCACGGAGTCATGCCACCAGTTCTTATGCAACCCTGGAGTCTCTGGGAAAAAGCCACTGGAGAAGAGCATGACCCAGGACTAAGTTACTTGATTGTGGTGATGCCTCTTTTTAAAATTATTGTTGTTATTATTACTATTATTATTATTAGACCAGGGGGGTCCCCCTCCCTGGGTGCCTGGGGAGAGAAAGGAGCATCATAACAGGCAGTTGGACATGGAGGATGGATCTGGGGGGCTGGAAGGAGCCCATCAAAAAGAAACCAATCCAAAAGGATCCTGTTTTCCACACTTTAGTGAAACACACCACTAAGTCTCACAAGGTAGGTAGCTCCCAGTTCATTAGTCCGTGTCTCTCTCTCTCTCTCTCCATGGGCCCTGAAATAGCTTTGCAATGGGCGGAAGACGACAGGGTGACAAACCAGACATCTTGTATAGCCGAAGAGATGTGACTTTGTTATTATGGCCATCAATCACTGGCAGAGCTAACAGGGCAACCTAAACCTGAATCCTGCCTTTGCACAGATATAGCAACTTTTGCTGGAGGGTCATGGAGCCCTTCCCCGAAGTGGGTGAATTAGGCCCCGCTGCACCCCTCGAAGCCTCTGGGCCACTTAGCCCCAACTTGTGGACTGAGAAACTGAGGCGTAAAGTGGCCAAGATTCAGAACACAAACCCTGCCCCCTGCACCTGGCAGCAAGTACTCACACGATTGCTGTCTTGCTCTCCATGCTCCACCCCACAGAGTTTCTAATACATCTCACACAGCGCACAGTCTCGCTTGTGCATGGGGCTCCATAGTCAATGGACTAATTGTGGAATAAGACACTTCTTGTAAAGGAAGGGTGGCAGAAACTGGCCCACTGTGACTTGGGGGTAGAACTGGGATTGGCACACAGGAGGCCTGAGTCCCGGCTTCTTCTGTGACTGTGACTACACCGTGGGTTAATGTTGTGGCTTGTTCCCTGGAGGTGCAGCCTCTGGGAGTGAGCCTTGCTTCTTGTTCTAACCAAGGATGCAGGCCCCCTCGGCCCTCTCTTTTAGCCTCTCATTGTTCCCCCCTTCCCTTTTCAATCTTACTTCCTCTGCTTGCAGTCAATGGATGTGGAGGAATGACTGTTCCTATTATACTTGGACAAGCTGGGCGCAGTCAGCTTGGAAGAAGCACTAGGAAAAGTTGACCTTTCCTACAGAGCAGCACAAGTGGCGCTCTGGCACATATTTGTGAGCGCAAAGACCACCTGCGTTCGCCCTCCAAGAACACCTTCATGCCAGGTATGTTTGGCACATGCCTGGAACTGCAGTTAGTACTGAAACCCCCGCAGACTTTCATTTGGACAAGGTGCTCCAGCATAATTGGTGTTTTTTTCCCCCCAGGGTAGGCGGTGATGCCGCCTTGTCTCCTCTTAGAGTCCTAGGGATTCTAATTTTTATTCCCCTCCCTCCCTTGTGGCATCTTTACCTGCACGTGAAGACAGCTTCGTAGCAATTCCCTGTCCAGACACATAGCTCCATGATTCCTCCAAGGAGGGTCAGAAGAGAGCAGTGCAAGGTCTCCACCACCCTCAAGGACTGAGCACCTCGGCGGTGCTTCCAGGTTCTGCTCCAGCGTGTGACTCCAATCGCTTAAATAACAGCAGCTTCTGTTGCCATCCAGGCTGCCTCTAGCAAACAACTGCAAAAAAGCCCACTTCAAATGAGGAGTAAAGAAAAAGAAAAAATTGGCTTGCTTAGGGGTTTTCCCAGTGCATCTCAGTACACTTGCTGTTCATCTCTGGAGAACCTGAATTCAAATCTTCTCTTAGTCATAAGCTGTAAGTCATATGTGAAATGAATGTGGTCGTCTTGGCTTTAGCCTCTACATCTACTTGGTATCTACTTGAGGGTGTTTGTTTCATTCTTAGAAAAGCAGACACTGATACAGATCATGATGGTCATGTGTTGGCCAAGCTGTATAGGAATCCAGGAGAGAGGGAATAAGGGCTACAATTGAGATGCTAAGGACCCAGCAAGGATAGCAGAGCAGAGGAAGTGTGCTATGTGCACAGACTTTAGCCTATGCCATAAGCGTCTCACTCTCACAAGCACCAAAATTTACTACTCAGTGCTCCTAACCCCCTCCTAATAAAGCCCAAGAACGCTGTTTGGATGGCTGACTTCAACAGCAGGGAGCCTGCAGTTGCTCAGCTCTGACCTCAGCAGTACAACTACTCTCAGGGATTAGTGTTAGAGATTCACCACTCACGGTGAACAGATCAGAAAATATAAGTCAATTCAAATACGCAGGACAGCAGAAAGAACCAGATATGAACAAGGTGTGATTTGCAAATGGCAAATTAAGGACTTGGAAAATACTTGGAAGTCTGGGGTCATGATTTGCCTTGGCTGGTCTGGGGACTCAGTGCAAGGGTGCAGGGTCCAAGTGGGGATTTACTCCCAGAGAAGGACACCAGAATTCAAATTATGAAGGTGCACAGGGGGATCAGCTCCCCCCCCATAAGAGATGAGAGCCCCCATATAAGATTTGAAAATCATAACCTGATTTTATTCGGGCATCATGATGGGCAGCCTGATTTTTTTTTTGCAGACCCCTCCCAAGAGTCAAAGTGTAATTCAAACCCTGGAGGACACATAGTGTTTGCACTATTGGGATCACATCAGGTACCACTGAGTGAGGTCAGCTTCCAACTGTGGCCAGGGCTTCTTAGTAACCCCAGCTGCAGGAAGCTACAGAAAAATGTGCATCCCATGTGCACATTTTACAGCAATTAGTGCCCCTTTGGGGGCTGCACAAACCTACTCCAGTTCTGTGAGAGAGCAGGGGTTGGGGGTTCCTTGCTCCACTACAATCCCCACTCTTTGGCTCCAGGACTGTAATTTTGGTTTTTGTTTGTACAACACCTAGCAAATGGGCTTCTGGTCATGACCAAGGCTCCAAAGCACTGCTGTATTAATAACATTAATAAACAATGATTTTCTGCTTCCAAGGTCCCTACACTGACATATGTCACTAAGGGTAGAATCAAACCCTGGATCCTTTCTTTTTTTTTCAGCTCAACAGTACCAGAAAAGTGCAAAGTATCAGCTGCTCTGGAAACCAAGTTATGAGAAGGAATGGCCGCGTACTTAAAGCATGCACCTGGAAGCTAAGAGATGAGAGACCTATTCCTTACTCTGCAACCAACTCCAGCTGTGACCTTGGCTAATTACTTACATGCTTGTCAGGCTGCAGTTTTCCCCAAAATGACAAGGATTCTTTCTTTTTATTTACTATAATTTCTTGTATAACAGTGAAAGCAAGGGTAGATTTGTACCCAGTAAATGAATCGAAGTAGATATAGATATAGGTATAGCTATAGCACAAATTTTCATGAGCCAAAGCTCACTTCATCAGATGTACGTGCTATATACACACACACACACACACACGGGTTTGTCTATAAGATACAAATCTACCCTGCCTTCCACTGGACATCAGAATAACACTGCTAACTACTTATCTCTGTTCTTGTATTACAGTCATGCTGAACAGTCTCCAGCTGAGATCAGAGCTCTGCTGTGCACAGTGCTGTACAAACACTTCCTGACCCTGTATAGGCAGGATAGCCAGAGGGTGGGAGAGGTAACAGACACACAGAAAGGTGCGAGACCTGCCTGAATATATTGATTAGGTCAGGAGGAGAGCTGGGAACAGTCCCCGGATACCTACCCATTGGAGCACACTGCTTCCCCTAGGGGAGCTGTGATCACTCACAAAGTACTCTGAAGCCCTTGGATGGGAGATGCTAGAGAAAGGCAAAGGGTTATAATTAACCTGGGGACATGACTCAGTACTCTTTCACCCTCATTCCTCTCCCTGCCTCCCCTCAAAAGAATTACATTGACAGTATCACACCAGCTACAGGAAGCAATAGGCTTGCCCCTGAAACATGCTATTGAATTGCCCTGAGTTTACTGAACGGCAGGAGCAAGACCAGTCAAACAGCCGCGACGCTACCTCCTGAGCCAGTCGAGCCTCTGCCACTGCCACCGTCCTTCTGCAGCCCCAGAGGATGTCAAGGGTGTCTAATAGCCAAGACACGCTGCGCTTTTTATCTTTTGTTCCATGCCAGGTGTAGCCCTGCCACGTGACACTATGTTCACTGCAGCGTGCCAGAGTCACGCGCAGTGGGATTGGTATTGGAGGTAATACTAGCCTCAGGCCAGACTGCTTCATTATGGGAGATATTTTGACAGCCCAGCAGCAAGAGCAACAGCAGCCAGGTACAGGTGGGACTTCTGGGGAGGGGGAGAGACACTGAGATGGGTTTTGCTGTTCAAAAACCACTCCACTGAGAAATGCTGGGTTTTGCCCTTTTTAATCCAATGGACGGACTGGCCAATCTTTTGCATCAATATATTGGAATGAGAAAAGAAACACTGGTTCATACAATAAGACTTTCTCCTTCCTTGGTGTCTGGAACAGGGTCGTGCTGATATCAAGTCCCACCGGAGCCAGCACACCACAAACACCCCTGCTTAATGCAAGCTTCACTCCCATGGGGAATCTGCTTGCTCCCTCATGAATAGCCAGGTATGGCATGTGTGGCATACTGAGTTCTCTCTTCCTATCACACTGTGCTCACACAACACTGCCTCCAAATTTACCTCCCCACAAAGTCGCTCAGAAGGCAGAGCAAGGTAGTACCTTTGAGACCAAACTAAGTAGGAGAGTCAACATTCAGCTAGGAAACTAAGCCAAAGAGTTAGGTCTTCCCGCTATTTGGACAATGAGGTGAGGGAGAATAGGACAAAGACTGACCTCAAAGCCAAGGATATTATTTCTAAACAAACTGCTTCCTCACTCTAATACTGAATAACTCCTAACACAGGGCATGTTTCCCTCTCCTCGCTCAATCTATGGATAGCTTAGCTTGTCATTGCTAAGTATACCCTCCTTGGCCAGCAGCTTTGAGAACTGGTAAGCTGCATGTTAGGAATCCCACAAGTGCAACATGGCGAAGGTACCAATAGGGAACTTTCCTTCATGATGTGTGATGAGTGGGCAGACCTGCCAGAGGTGGTTTGATTAAGGATCAGGCCACCGGGGTGGAGCTGCAACCAGAGTGAGTTGGACTGGGATCAGATCCAGAACCAGACCCAAAATTACTCCAAAAAGGGATTAAAATTAAAGAGCAAGATCCTTCTTCCATTGAAATCAATGGGGAAAATCTTCACTGACTTCAACAGAAGGGAGAGAAGAGCCCCAGCTTTTGTAACAGGTAGCACGAGAAATGCTACCAAGTGACATTTATTTCCAGTTGATTCAAATGATTTGCAAAGCTTTGGTTTCTGAGAGCAAGAAATTTGGCTGCATTATAAGGGATGTAAAAAAGGCACTTCTAAGAGAGGCCAGTGAAATAAGCAGACCTTCATTGAATCGGATACTGTCAGTCATCCTCTCTGACCCTTCACTATTACTGCAAGTGCCTTCTCCATTGTAGTTCAACCATCTGCCAAACTCCCTGCAGTTCTCTCAACCTTTTCTCACATCCCATCTAAAAAGGCATCTTTTCTCCCTTGCCAGTAGCCCTCCAGTCCTTATCTGATGTTGTTTATTGCTATCTTTGCAACTGTAGTACGGGATCTGGGATATCAAAAAGGTTGTACAGAAAAGCCTGCGTGTTTTCTCCCTTTTTTTTTTTTTTTTTTTTTTAAGTGCTTAGTTTGTACTGCTCTAATCTACTCCATTACTGAGAAAAACACATTGTGTCAAAAGACTGTGGCAGTTACAGTCACGGTGTGTTAATCTGCAGCTCAATTGTGTCCCAGCACTTGTAGGTCACTCTGTGTTACTGCACTTTCCCTTCCTCCAGTTCTAATATCTCGGTAACAACAGGATACTCCAGAAAACTTAATGCGCAAGCACCTACATACAGCTGGAAGCTATTGCTGGGTCAAGCCAACCAAAACAGAGTGAATGTCAATGAGAAGATAACATCAGTTACCCTGTCCCAACATCAGATTAAAACTATAAAAGGCCAAGTCCTCACATCCTCCTTCACACACACACACACACACCAGTCCTGTATAGATATAAAAAGTATGTGTTAATTAGCACACTTATTACCAAATGCATAGCACCTTGTCCAGACTAGGGTAAAAAGCATTTTGTTGGCTAAAACACTGTAATTACTAGTGCAGACATGGCATATTGCTTTTACCAGGCCCTAAACTGCCCCAGTTGACAGGTTTGCAAATGTTAAAGGACTCACTACTTGGTCTACACTGGACTTTTCAAATGTGTTATCTGAAGCTAACATGTTGTAACAACACAATTTTAAATCCCAGTTTTGTGCATAGTTCTTGTACTGCTCTAACGCTAGACTTTTAGGTACTGAGTTAAAGTGGAACCAAGAGCTATGGGGTAAGCTACAGTGGCATAAGACACCTTCACGCTAATACACCTTAGGGGTAGTACTGCTTTAACTGGAGCAATTGCTAAACCAATGCAGTTACGTAGCAATACAAAAACTGTGCATGTGGATCAGTCCCTAATTTAAGCTGCCTGCACCGCATTTGGTTTGCAACAGGTGTAGACTTCTGTGAGCTAACTTGAACCTAATGAGCACAGATACCAAGAAGCAGCAAACCCATGGCAGCAGGGACTCCAGAGCAAGCTAAATAGGCACCTGGGTTTGCAGGCTGGCTGGTACTGCCCATGCTGACGCCCGAGTCACCATAGCTGTGCTGCTGTTCTCTGAGCTGGCTGCATTAAGACCGGGACAGACATTTGCTCCAAATCACACCTTCCACTGCAGGATCAACATACTCCTAGGCCACAGCCATGCTTCTGAAAACACTGCCCTCCTACCTGCAGTACATGTACATCACCATCACACCTACCCGTACAGGCATGTGCGAAGATACCCATGCAGGCAGCTATACACACCTGTACTCACATACACCTGCAGAGTCACATGGATGTGCAGATGCTCACTCCTGCCCGCCAAAATGAGGCCCAAGGGCTGGACTGACCCCACAGACAAGCCAGTTTTGTGTCAGTTTGTTTTTCTTTTCTCTTAAATCTTACTTTCCCAGAAAAGGAGATCCCTTTGAGTAAACCTGTTGCCATGACCACATGGAGATGAAGAGTTTTAATCAAACAAAACTTAGGTAAGATGTGAAGAAAGAGTAATGAAAACACAGTGAAATAAAAGGCATTTTAAAAAACAGGTGAACAGACACTGAAATGTTTCCTCTCCTACTCACAACAGTCTGAGCAAAGAAAGGCGGCTCGCCTGGCCTTTCCCTTAGTTCACATTAAGTGTAATACATGCACAGGTGAGAGATGTGCTGCTGTAGCGAGCTAACGTGGAGTTTCACTCGCTTTTCAGACTGACACTGTCCTGAACACACTTCTTTAAGCACCAACATTTCTGTTGTTCTACTTGCTGAGTTCCTCTACTCCTCCCCACCCATCCCCTCCAGCCTTTTGCTTTTTTAATTTCTAATAGCTCTTAGACTGAAATGCTAAATTGATACAACAGGGGGCCAATGACTGGCTTTTGGTGGCTAGAGCTCTGAGGCAGGCAGAGGGAAAAGGCTGGAAATAAAAACATTTGTTTTAGTCTCTCTCAATGCTGATCACTGAGCAGTAGGTACCTGTGGATGGGCATATGCTGTGTGCAACTGTGCATATGTACCCCTGCACGAACGTGTAGGTACACGTACTAATGTGTATGTGCCTCACTGGCCCCTTTCTTTTGAGAGGTGCCTGGCAATTGAGATGAGAGCATCAGTCTTTCAAGCTCAGTTTACCTGTGTTACTCAAGTACCTGTTCCCAGAGCCTCTTCTGTCTATGACCGGCAGCCAGCCACCCAGCCACCCCAGGCCCTCAGCTTCCTTTTCCTGTAAATGGGGAAGGTAGTTCCCTACCTCACATGGGTTTTACAAGGCACAATTCTCCACATCTGCAAAGTGCTCTCAGATCCTAAGAGAGTAGGGGAGGCCCAGAGGTTGACTCTTCATTTTTAAGGCAAGTCTGTTCTGCTACTCCAGGTGTGACTGCAGCACGCGTTGCACAGGTAGATCCAGTTAGCTTTGGCCAGGCTCGTTTGAGTACAAGTAGGTGCGCCAAGGCCTTCAGGTTGGGTTAACTGCTGCTTCTTCTCATGTTGTCATCATGTTCACCTGTCACTGCGGTTTAGCTGCCACACTTCCCCAGAGTCTCCGATGGGCTTGTTCCACCTGTCCCCAAGTCTGCGTTGCCACAGCTTCACTGCTATCAATACCGGAGCTAGCTGTATTGCAGCAAGCTCAACAGGTCATCCTATGCTGCAAGCACACCTCTGACTACAAAACAGACACACCCTTGGAGGAGGAAGGGCTTAGACTGGAGCAAGCCTGGCAGGTTGGGACCACGACTTCCTGAAAAGTTAAATACCTGGGATAAGAGAAGAAGAGCAGAGCCCTACACTCAGTGCTGTGGCCCCGGGATGTTCATTGTCCCCATGATGCCCATGAGGAAGAGGAAAAGGAGGATCTCTCTGAGCCCACTTCACTACCCTTTTTTCCAAGGCTGGCTAACCCTTTTTTCCAAGGCTGGCTAGCCATTGCTGCCCTCAACGAGGACAGCGCATTCAAACAGCTGGAGCGGATGAAAGATATCCAGAAGATGAGGAAAGCTGGCGAGGGGTAGCAGAGAGGGGACTGGATACTGTAAGACCTCTCATCATATCATGCCAGGAATAGGGTGTCTTTGAAAGAAAAATCACTTCTCAAGTTGCCAGTTCCTAAGAACAATCATCCCTATGCATGTCAGTTAAAAGTGATGGAAACCTCTGGGGAAATTCAGCCCTAATGGTTTAAGAAGCTGTCAGCATCCTGGCTCCACACCAACTCAGCCACCCACCCCTTCCCCTTCCACCCAGCCCCCCTGCAAAAATAATGAGACTTTGCGTCCCAAGATTGTAAATCTCGAACGTTTTATAGAGGGATTGTATTAGGGGTTTTACTGCCAAAGAAATGCTTTGTCAGTGGCCTCCCTTGTTAGATGACTACAGTTCAAACATTGTCTGTGTCCACATGCCGACTCTGTCACAGACTGTCAAAGCTTCTCCCTGGCTTCTCACTTTTGACGAGGCCCCCCCTAAGCTACAGCTGGTTTGTTCTTGGCAGAGATATCACATTCGCAGGGAGCTGTTCGCTTTCTTTTCTCTCCCTCTGTCTCCTAGAGGTTACATAAGCCATGGCTCACATTAAAAGCTACCCTGTCACTGAACCATTCTCAAAAATACTCCTCACATCCAGTATTGCAGGGCATCTGGTGAAACCTAACTCCTAGTACATCTGCTCCCCATGACCTCTTACTTTCTTCTAACCATTCACAGGTGGACAGGTCAACATTTCCTCTTGCACACGCTGTGCCATACATGCACCTAGGGCCTATCCTCACATGGATGCTGACTGCATGCACACTGTGTGCCCAACAAACCATAAACAATTTGCAACCACAAGACGCATACTGCCACCTGCATACACATGTGTATACACACACGCACACACTTAGGGAACAATAGAGCCAGTAAACAGTGTAAAAGTTCTCAACATTTCCATGGCACTTTTGTTCGATCATGTTCGTGCCTCCTTTAAAAGCTCTCTGGGAATGCTGGGGGAAAGACTGTTTATCCTAGGAATACCGACACGCGTCTGAACTAGGGAACTGATAGGCAAACATGAGTATTTGCTATTCACTATCTGTCAGTCACAATTCCCTGGTTTTCTTGAGTTCAGTCATTCAGTCAGGGAGCAAAAATAAGTGACTGAGCAATCACACACTGCGAATGGCAAATGGTGAAATGTCGGAGTGGTTTGCGGCTAATTTTGATGCCTGATGCTTAAAATTGCTCATCCAAACTGTTTGGCAAATACTTACAAATAACTAATCTGTTCACAGCGGGAGCAAGGGACTTTGTTTGTCACATATCTTATTTGTAACAGCCAGCTCTAATCCACACCCAGACACCACGCAAACCGTATTCACTTGCTGCACGTACACACGTGCACAGGGTACTCAGGCAAGCACTAACACTATATTCACACACACGCCTGTAACACTGCACACACATTTCCCTAACTGAAACCTTACAACGGCATTGCTAACTTTGACCAAGTTGAAAAGGCAGTTTCAAGATAATACAGTTTGAAAATTGTGCTGTTCACACAGGCTATCCCCCTAGTCCATTATCTAGAGAGTTATTAACAGCTACGGATAAAATGAAAATAGTTACAATAGCATGGTGACCAACACATGGTATAGCAGCTACAGACTGGCACCATGGGTCACCAACTGTTAAAGATATCCATAACAAGGTGCACATACCCTATAAATAAGAGAGCAGGTTTCCTGTTTTTTTGTCCACTAGCAGAGACTAAATGAACTAAAATATCAAGCCCACGCTATTTATGTATTGGCTTGTGAGATACACCCTGCTGAAATACAAGCCCAGCTTTGTGGGAGCAGTCATCAGAATTTCAGTCGCTAGCATTTCAGCCATATGGTGGCCTCTATCCCGTTCCCCAGCAGACTAACAGATGTGCCAACAGCTGACGGGGCAAAGAGCTCCTGCCCGCTTGGTTCCATCACACATTTCTTCTCTCACCACCCACGGAAAATTTAGGAATAAGTTTGAACCTACCTATGGAGAGGGGAAAAAAAGTCACCCAGAGAGACTTTTGAAGCAACAAGGGAGCACAAGAGATAAAATGAATACATTTTTCTCAGGTGTACCTTGCATTCAGCAGCACTGCCTTGACTCATATACAGCATCATAAAGGTCAAAGCCTCACTGACCCTAAAATAGAGAGTCAACCCCAAGTTAAATGCCCAGAAGCCACTCAGACTCATCTGATCTATCTATCCATCCGACTATTTGCTTGTCTTAAGTTTTGCTACAGTGCCCGTCTCTGTACCACAGTAGCAAAGCCCATTACAACAAAATGCTGATTAGGAGGCAGATGGGAACGTTATAGGCGACAGATATAAAATTGGCTTGACAAAGTAGCCGAACACATTTATAGGTAGGGTATTGCTTTTAATTAGCCTTAATTTCCAAAGAGTTATTGCTTGCACAAAAAAAATCTTTATGCATACATAAATTACTGACTGTAGGATTCCCCCTCCCCCTCCCCCAATTATTAATGCCTGGGAGAGCTAGTGACACCCTGCTGCATTTCATTGGGAGAAATCATCTTGTTCCAATATACTCCGTATTTTCATTAGAACAGCAAAGCCCCTCCCAGTGCTCGTTGAGTGAATGTGAAAATCAAGTCCCTCATTTGGCTAATCTCTAGACCAACAAGAACCTGTTGCAGTTATCAGCAGAAGTCATTTGTACTATGTGCATATGTGTGCGACACTGTCTATATAAAGGCACATACATACATATGCAGTCCACAAAGGTACACACACACACAGCTACACTTCATTCTAAACAGATTTTACAGTTTGTGTGCTGAAATACATTAAAATAATCCGGGACATCCGTTCTACCTCATTATAGGCTGAGGGTCACTCTGCTGACATTAACCCCCCAAGTAAATCCTGGAAGCTGTGCACAGCCCAGGTCGTGAGATCAGGCTTATAGGGGTTCTGCTGGATTAGGTGGCAGGACAAAATCCTCCTTCCATGCTGCTCTACATCTCCACAGTACCTACCCTTGCATGAAGTCACAGGTTCACCATTCACTGTTCCTCCCCCCTAAGAGCTTGGGGGCAAGGAGTGTCTGTGACTCACGCCTTGGGCACAGATCCCACAGCAGAAGCACCCCTGCTCTTTTTCACGTAGGCCCTTTGACATACATGATGGTACCCAAGGCAGGAGACAGTGCTGCTCAAGTCCGCAGTGGGAGAGCTCATTCGTGCAGGGCCATGGCATTGTCTCCCTCACTGGACAGGCTGCTTCTTTCCAGGTCCATATTTTTATTTGTCAAATGATAGCCAGGGAAAGGAGGCTGCTTAATGAGTCCATCATTATCCTCATCATTGTATAGGATTCCCCCTTCCACCCCGAAAGAAATTCTGAAAAATCCTCCAGCTAACACACCAGCTTCCCAGCTTTATCCCCCTCCTGGGCGACTAAATCCGGAATGGGCTTCTATCTGTCACACAGGCGATTAGGAGAAAGTCTGTGTGGTTCCCTTCTCACTCCTGGCAGGAAACACACATATTGCCTTTAAATCCCCCCTTTGCTGGGGACTTCATTGTTACATAAAAGCAACGGCTTGAACTAGCAGTGCCTTGTATTTGTAATAACATTATCTGCAGCTCTGGGGAAAAAAGAAAAAACCCCGAAACACCAGCATCAGGGGGAAGGAAAAGAGGGTTCTGGTTTTAACCCACTCAGGTCACATTTAGACAACACGGTAGCATGCTTGTGCCAGCGCAGGTAATACACAAATAATGTTGTCCCGGGACAATGAAGTTCACCCTGCCTTCAGCACTAGGCACCTGCCTGCCAGGCAAAATGATACAGCTCAGAACAAATGGGGCTGCTGCTCTGGCTGGAATTTTTTCAGTGTTTAATCCGATAGCTGATAAGATGCTCGCTGCAGACTGACGGCTCCTGGAGTCTTTCCTCAGGCCAGACTCTCGCCAAAGGCGAGGGGGGAGGAAGGGTTGACCTGAGCTAAGGACTGAAGGATGAACAAGTAGGGCTGTCTCACTTTCACTCTTACTGCAGGGGAAGAGAATATTTGTGTCATTTTGAATTCCCCCTACCTTCCCCAACTCCCCCAAGCTCTGAGCCCTGGGGCAAGCTGCCCATGTGTTTAGATGGTGGGATGCCAGGTGGAGTCCCCATAACAGCTATCAAAGGCCCATTGCACTCTCAAGCCAAGGAGAACCCACTGAATGTAACTGAGCACAAACTGAAAACCTGAACCAGCCAGGCCAAGACTGCAAACTCAAAACCCAGGGACCAGAAAGAGAGGCTGGGCAGTGGAGCATAGCTGATGCCCCGTGCTCCAACTATAAGTCAGTGGAGGAGCTCTGCCTAGATGCAGGCATAGACATGAGACTGGGAAAAGGCCTCCCCAAGTCTCAGGGAGCCACTCCTCTCACCCAGCTTCCTCATGTTGCCATAGACCAAAATCCTTTCTTTCTCCATCAGGCAGAGAGTAGCACAGCAATCTGCAAGGAGACCTCCACGCTGCTCCCAAGGCATCTAGGGCCCAGACAGTGAGAGGGATTTTTGGTGTGGGGCTTCCATCCTTGCTGCTCTGATACTGATGCTGCAAACTCAGCTGGTGCAATGAGCTGTTTTTTTGTGAGGGGAGAAAAACAAGAGGAAAAACAGTGGAGATACCAACAGCCTGTTGTCCCAGTTTGGTGCACATGCTGAGAGCAATCTGACACCCCCCTAAATCATCTGCACTGTTACAGGTCTCCTGAGGAGCTGGAGGGTACTGTCTTGTCCCGATCCTGCTTATTTTGTGAGGGCAAAATGACACTGCAACCCGAAGTGAACCAGCTCTCCCCACCCGTGTGCTCCCACGGACATACTCCAGAGCTCCCCATCAGCCCAGTCCACTCCAAGCTGCAGACTGCTTCTCTGCCAGGCAAAACTCACCTACTCGATAGCTACAAGTGGCTGCAGGATCCAGAAAACCTTACCAAAGCCTGGGGCAGGGAGTCCATATCCTAATGCACTGCAGGGCACTGCTTGCATCTCCAGCATGCAGAGGTCAAGCACTGCTGCACTAGAGGAGAGACCGAGTTTATGAGCACTCCAGAATGCTTTTCATTTTCCCAGAAAACCCAAAAAAACAAACACATAGTTTAAAAAAACCCTATAAGCCTCCACTGCCAACACACAAAATGAATGGCCACAGCTCTGGGAGACTAGTACTGCACTGCCTTTGGCAACCCCTCCACCATCCAGAGTGGGAGTTTCCCTGGGTTTAGTTGTCATGGTCCTAGGAGAGGTGAGCTCATGCTCCAAAATAGAAAGTGCATGTGGGTTGCAAGGTCTGGCCCAGCACAAAATTCAGGTCCAGTTCCACTTTGGATATGACCCCACAGGCCCCTACATTTTGGGGTGTTCAGGTGAAGACTTGGGGGCAGAGCCCTCTCTCATCCTTGGGAATGACAGCTTTATTATTGGTTCCCCTGTACTCGGGACGCTCATGTCTGTTTTTTTGGCATTCATCACGGTGCTTCTTCAACGCCCACCATGGGAAAAGAAACAAAATCTTCTCCCGGAGGCTGAGACATTACCTCCCCTCGCTGCTCTTGTTCAGTGCAGCCTCCAGAAGATGCAGGGACTGCATATCAAGGTCTCCGCTGGATCAGTGGTCCTGAAAGGGGCACAGCTCAGTGCACTGCTCAGGGTCAGAACTAAAGCAGAACTGACAAGTGTATGCGTGCTGGGATGAATGCAGCTTTTTCTTCATTTGGGAGTCAGAGGCTCTGTGATGCAAGAGTGCCTGGATGTTTTAATTGGCGGGGTGGAAGGCTCAGGGAGCAGCAGTTCTTGTACCGATTTGTGGATACATGTACCTATCTAATCTAGGGCATCTCTATAGTGCCCATCACCATGATATCCAGGTGCTGTCCTCTCCTTCCAGACTGTGAACCATCGAGGAGAACAAGGAAACCCGGATTTCCTTAGACAACTATCCCCTCCACTCTTTGCCCTTTCATAATAATGATACCTTCTTTTATGACATCCCTTGGGGATGCCCAAGGAGTCAGGGTTTGTCCACACAGGAAAATATACCTACATAACTTTACTGGTATAATTATGCTGCAACAGTTATACCAGCATAACTCTTGGTATGGACACTTGTATCCCAAAAGGAGAGCACCTAGCTTATTTCACTTCTGAACTGAGATAAACTGGTCAAAGGTATTGGACTAAGAATGGAAATTATACTTGTTTTATTAGGTGTATTATCTGGAAGAAGAGTGGAAATTATACTGGTCTTCTTAGGTGCAATTAATGCTAGTGAACTATCGCATACTGATAAGCCTCCACTCTTATGCCGCATCACTCTGCCCTTTCTTTCTCGACATCACAGAGGAAATTTCTTGGGGGAAGGCTTAAAAAAAACCCCAGAAAGCCAAGTGACTTCTGGTGTGCAGTCAGACATTTGGGGAGTGTGGTTTGCCTCCAGATGGAGTGGACAGGAAGTGGGACTTGCCCAACTCGTTTCTATTAATGTCTTGCTCTGTAGCTCATTGGCAAGCAGATCACTGCAAGAAGGCTGCAGTCCCACTGTGAAGGGATGCAAGGGGCTCATCATGATGTGTTGCTGTTTCCTTGACAGGCTTCACTTGGAGAATCAGGTTTCTGGTGCAGTACTTCCAGTTACCAGCTCCAGGTTCCTCTTCCATGAACACTTCTTGAGCTTCTTTTCTGACATGCTGCTTCAGCAGATAATCCTACCTGTTAACTTGTTTGCTGGAACAGTCCCAGGGAACCAAGACAAGGAGGCACCAGTTGGTCTAAGTGAATTCACCTCTAAATAGGAAGGTAATGCACGTCCAGCTCTGGTGTCCATGCAGCTTGGGTGGGAAAAGTACATTTAGAATTGCATTGCGAGGAACAGGAGGCGAGTGACACGAAGAAGACGCCCGTGGCTTAGGAGGGGGGAACAGTACCCCAAAGTCCCTTTAGTCTCTGAAAGAAAGCTCCTTCAGGACTCCTGTTCCAGGATGAACTCCTGCTCCACAAGCTGTCCCAGAAACCTCTGCTACAACATCTGGCACCCCAATCCAATTACAAGATGAAATGCAGGATGATCAAAAGGAAATGTTGCCCAATTCTCTTGAAAACAAGCCAGAGCGTGGGATAATTAGCAGCTTTCTGACTGCTGTTAACCACCTCTTCCTCCTTCACATTTCTGTGGCCCTTTCACCTACATCTGCAGCCCTTCCACTTCCAAATAAAATCCCCTGTCCCCTTTGGGTGTGGATCTCCTGTTTGGCTTGCCTGCTCTTTGCCTGCCAGCAACAGTCTAGCTTCACCCCAAAAGGCTTTGAAGGCTTCTCCCCCCACCTTGTAGTTAACCCGGAACAAAGCCTTTGGGGACACATTAGGACTGCTTCAGGCAGGCAGTAGATAAAAAATACATGGGTTCAGGAGCCCGAGGGACTTTAGTGGGTCTGCTGACAGGGAGGCAGCAACAGAAAAGAAACACAGCTAAACAACTGAGAGGCGATGCCTACTTTGTGACTTCTATGCATTGTTTTGGGTTGGGGAGATAGTTGCTCTCTAGCTCCCAGCTGTCCAGAATGGCTAACCCATTACAGCAGTGTTGGAGTGATGTCGTTGTAGCTATGATGGTCCAGGAAATATGAGAGGGGCAAGGATATTCTGGGGTGATATCTTTTACTGGACTAGCAGTATAGCTGGGATCTGGGATCAGGGCTGGACTTGAAGTTTGAGAAGCTCCTAGCAATAGCCAGGGCTCAAGCTGTCAGAAAGCTGCCTGCTCCTGTAGTCTTAATGTCAAAAAGGCACACTGGACTGGGCCTGTGAGCTGCACATCTGTTATGCGCAGGGTCCCAAGGAGCTGTGTTGCTGGTTTGGATTTAATGCTGACCCTGCCCAAACAATCAGCATTCAACAATTTTCCACTGCCTTTCAGAGGCAAGCAGACCAGCTTGGAAGGTAAGAGCCTCCTAAAAAGCAATCTCCCTGCCCACTCCCAAGTATACCCTTTTCCCCACATGCTGTGGCAACAGTGGGAGAGATGGGGGGAGGGGGTTCCCTCTAACCAGTCAACCACAAAAATCAAGTCTTTTCCCCAGCCACAAGGGTCAGTGTCTCACCTCGCAGAGCAGACTCATGTCACGACCCTGGAGTGATGCCCATTGAGAAGGCCTCAATAACAATCCTGCCTGACATGGGAAACACGCTGCCCAGGGACAGTGGGAATCTGCAACCAAGGCCAAAAACAAGCTGAAACAAGGGAAAAATGCTAATAAGAGTCTACAAAGCACCAGGAGACCCTTGGTATATAGGCACCATAGGAACATAACTGAAGCAGGACCGGCGTAGGTAGAACAGTGGTTCTCAACCCTTTTAGACTCGAGGGTTGAGGCACCCCTTGTTAGACTCAAGGCACCCTCCATAACTGTTGCGAATTGAGCCCTATTTCAAGAGCTAATTTATTTACTGCAGGGCTTACCTCTTTGCAGAAGTGCTAGGCAGTAGGGGCCGAGGAGACGCCAAGCAGGGATAGCCTGAGTCCGCCCTAATCTGCTTATCTCCTCACACCTCCCTTATCTCCTCACATTTCCTGGGGCACCCTCCAGAAGACCTCAGGGTACCCCTGTTGAGAATCATGGACATAAAAGGTCAGCATGGGAACTGCATTCATTATCATCACAGAAACACAACTAAACGTGTGCAGCAATTCAGCAAACAGACAGCTAAGTCACCTGCCATGGGTATTTCAAACAACCGCTGGCAACAACATACTGGGTGCATACTCCGTATTAACTGAGCTGCTGTAGGACAGGGCACCCTCCTTCTTTTGATGGCTCGGGAGACACCCAAAAGGCAGAAGAACGGAGGGACTTGGTACCGGGACAGGTATTTGGTGGGGTAGGGGGGGGATCAGGAATGTCTCCAAGGTGTAACAGTGCTGCTCAGTTCATCAACACTTGAGGTTGGGCTACTGGGCAGGGACTAAGTTTTTATACCAACATCCGTGAGACACAGACAGACCTAGACCACAGACCTTTCCCCAGCCTTACTTCAACATAGGCCCTACTTCAGTCTCACTCAAGAGGATAAGGTTCTTTGGGTAAATCCGCTATCTTTTATTAGACCAACTCAAATAGTTGAAAAAATTATTCTTTGCAAGCTTTCAGGTACAAATACCTTTTGTCGGGCTGAGAAAGCATCTGTAGATGGCCCATGCTCTTCCCGGATGGAGCAGTAAAGCCATCAGAGGCCAGTACAGATGCAAATAGCCCTGTCTGCTTATATTCTTATACCAATATGGCTACAACCTACACCTGTGATCACTCAGGAGGACTCACTCGCCTTCCCCATCTAGCTTGTGGCCTTTCCCCCCTGAGCATTGCCATACCTAGACCCCAGGCAAACCTTTACTATCAGGCCCCACTTCGCCAGAGATCATGAGAATAATAATCAGAAAAGTCATAGATTCATAGATGCTAGGGTCAGAAGAGACCTCAACAGATCGTCGAGTCTGACCCCCTGATGAGGCAGGAAAGAGCGTTGGGGTCAGATGACCCCAGCCAAATGCCCATCCAGCCTTCTCTTACAGACCCCCAAGAACGGCAGTCTTTAGCACATCAGTGGCATCGATGTCTTTAAATACTTTGTCCTCAATTGATTACGCTGCCAGTCCTGTATATGCACAATATTAGAACTTTTTTTTTTACAATTGTAATTTTATTTTTTTCATTTTTGGGCCCCCTTTCTGTCCGGGCCCAGTTCGCCCATGCCTGTGTCCGGGTCTGCCCCTAAGCAGAGCTGTGCTTTGGGGAGCTGTGGCGGTGCTGCTGGGTGCAGAGTGCCAGAGGGGCGCACACTTGAGACACAGCCCTGGATGGCCAGACTGGTCCATGCCTGCCTCCCGCAGCCCAAAGGGCTCCAGGCAGGCATCTGACCCATCGGACCAAGCCGCCGCCTCCCCGCTGCCCTTCGGGTGCGCTCTTGGGCCTGGCACCCAGGGCCAAGGGGCAGCAGAGGCTGTCCCTGCGCTCTCCCAGCCGCACGGTCGCTGCTCTGGAAACCCCCTGCGCAGGGTCCCCGCCTCCACTGGCTGCTGGCAGCAGCCCCGGAGCCGCAGCGCTGCCACCGGGGAGAGAGGTAATAAATAACCCAGGGAGAGAGGAGCGGAGCCCGGCGGGCGGCGCAGACTCTGACCTGACAAATACCCGCTGGAAAATCATCACCTCCCACCCCCTGGAGCCAGCCCCAGCCCTGGCCCCAGACAGGGGGGGAAGGATGCGCAAACAAGGCTGCCCAGGCGCTGGGGTGCACAGGAGCCAGCCAGCCCCGCCAGGCGCCTGCCGCCTCTGCCCCAGCCAGCTGCCCTGAGGAGGAGGAGGATGGGCTCTGGCTCCCCAGAGTACAGGGAGGATGGCGGGGAGGCAGGGGTAGGGGAGCCAGGCAGCTGGCAGGGAAGAGGCGAGAGGAACCAGAACTCGTGGCAGAGGTGATGTCTTTTATTGAACCAAGTAGACATTTGCAAACAAAAAATGTCTTGATTTGCAAGCTTTCGGGGACGAGGGAGAAATTTGAGAGAGACGAAGACAGGCTGCGTGAAAGCAGGGCATGCAGCGGCAAAGGAAAGCACAAGGCAGCGAGGCACAGGAAAGAGTGGAGGAAGGGGCAAGATGAGGACAAGGGAGAGAGGAGAGCGGGTCCAGCATTTTTGGCCCATGCAAGCAGGTACCTGGGAGCCCGAGCTTGTTGAGGCCACGGCCCCCCAGACGCCCCTTGTGCAGGGATTTCCCCCATCTCTCACGCAGGTCTCTTTGTAGGGTGACTCCCCCCTACACACATGCTCTCCCCCACAGTGCACGCACTTTTCCTGCTGGCCTTTCTCAGCCCTGCTCTGGCTCTTCCAGGCAGGGGTAAGTTTGCTGAGTTTATCTTCTGTGTTAGCCTTGCAGCAGATGCAAGAAGTTACACAGCTTGGCCAACCTTGCCAGCCTCTCAAGCAGCTGGGGAGAACAGGGGGCCAGGTTTTTCCAAAAGCCTTTGAACCAGCCCAATTCCCAATGAGCGTAGGTCCCAACATGCTGATATCCTTTAAAACTACCTATGCTACTGGTAGCTACCCTACCCCGCCATGCCTTTCTAACCCTCCCCAGGGGAACAGCTCCCCAATCTTCCTGGGGGACACTGAGAGAAAGAAAGAGGGGTAAGAGGAGAGAGGAGAAGGGTTTTTTTTCTTTTCTGCTCTGTGCAATAAAGTGTGATTATAAAGAATATAACACAGAATAAAGCTTGTGTTCCGATTGGTGGAAAGCCTGTTGTTAACCATCAGGGAACTATTTATTCTCCAGCTCTGCCGATGCTCCGTGGTCAATAATGATAAAGGAAAAAAAAAAAGGTTGAGGCCATTATAAAGAAGCGATTGCATTATGGAGAAGTGGCGGCGGCAGCCCCTTCAGAATCTATGATTCCCTGAGGTCACGTCTGGTATGTTCAGAGCACTGGCCACTGTCGGTATTTACCCTGCATCATTAACTCACCAACCAGTTTTGGCTTGCCAGAAATGACTGATTTCTCCAGCCTGATGGCAATCATCATTCGGGAGACAGAGCAGCGCGTTCCTGCTGCTGAACCAGCGCGGGTGATATTTAATAAATAAATAAAATGGCCGGATGGTTGACTAGCTCCTCAGGAAGGGGGGTGGGGGGAAGCACGTCTCTATTTATTGTGATTGAATATTTGCTGCTCCCTAACTTGGCCTCTTATTCACGTGCTTAGACGCACACTTGCCCTTAACCTTTCTCTAAACTGAGGTAGCATTGTAGAGCCCCAATCCTCACGGTGCTAGGCGCTGTACCAACACATGACAACTGGATAGTCCCTGCACACAATCCACAAACCTCATTGCTTATGCAGAACGAGCTTATGCACCACTGAGTTCTGCCATTAAGCTATCATGGGATCTAGATTCGACCTACACAGATTTAGGGATGTTCGGTCTGTTCATCACAAATACAGTGAATGCAGGGATGCGGCCTGCCCCTTTCCCCATGGCAAACCACATGCTATAGCCCCCAGCCCAGACAGAAACTAGTTGTAGTTTTAAAGGTTTTAATTAATCCTGGGATCACTACTGCCATCCTCATTTCCTGAACTGCTGCAGTGGTCAGTTCTATCAGTGGGATTTCATGGGCTGTCCAGCACCCCCCTCTCTCATTTAAGCTCAAGTCTTTCATGGAGGCAACAAGAAATGATGGCTAAAGATGGGGTTTCCTACATCACCATCACTTAAATCATGTCCAATAAAGGGTGGAGGTTGGGGTTTTTTTGTTTTGCTGGGGTGGTTTTTTTTTTAAATGGTTGTCACGGGTTTCCTGGAACACATGTAAACACACACGTATAGCCCTGACCCTCTTTTGCCATGAAAAACATACCACCTCTGAGAAATTCACACTCTTTACCACTTCCTGTAGGCAGAGAAAAGCCCAAGATGTGCATGCAGTGGAGGGATAAGTGAGGAAGAAGAGTGCAGGACACAGGTGGATGTGTAATTGCAGCTATGCAGGGCTGGGGGGGACTCTGGGCCTTCTCCAGCTCAGCTTGTAGACCACACCACTACGTGGACTGGATCCCAGGGAAAAGAAAACATGGGCTTACAGGAAAGAAGGCCCTGCTTTCCAAAACGTAACTGCATCATTTTCTCAGGGGAAAGCTCTCACATGTTAATAATACACCATTTCCCCCAAGATAGACAAGACCTTTGGGGCTTTGAAGAGCAAAGCTCATCATGTGTCAGGTGTGGGGGATGTTCCTAAGTCACTTGGATGCTCTAAGCGATCTCCCTCTGGGAGCCTGCCTTCCAACCCTACCCTGACAGGTAAATTCCTTCTTTTAGTTGCCAGGCTAGGGGAACGAAGTCCAACAGAAATGCAACCTGAAGGATGCTGCACCCCTTTACCATGGCAGGGTCCCTAAGCAAAGCAGCACATTTAATAAAGCAAAGATCCGGCTTTATTAAAAATGACCAGACGGCACTCATTTCTTCTTTCAGGTGCATATTGAAGCTTTACCAGTGGCTTAAAATGCATAATTTGATCGACCTTGCCATGGAAATGCACATTCCCGAATGGTAACGCCACCTCCCTGATGTTTTGATCCACGAAAATATGCACAAAATGCCGAGTTGTTTGACGAGCAGAAGCCAAATGGGGCTGATGCTATTCAGCAGCCTGCAAAAGTTCTTCTCTGACCTGCTGTAAGGGCAATCTCTAATTTAATCTCTTTTAAGGAGGCTGGGTACAGAACAGGAAAGGGCAGAGACATGCCAGTCCTGTTCTACCTCGAGAGACAAGCATCTCCCATTGACATTGCTAGCAGCTACTCATCTCCTTGCAAGAGAGCCAGGCCCCAGGACCTAGTCATTCCAGGGTAAGTCAGGGCTGGTACAAGTCAATTCAGACTCCCCTCTGAAGCTAGCAGAGGGAGCTTCTTATTTCTTTGAGTAAGTTAGCCTCACTGCATGGGGAGAAAGCTGCATCTCCCTCCCTGTGCTGTCTCTCTGTCAGGTAATGCCTTGTGTAAGCTCTTTTGGGGGCTGGGGTATAAATCATCATAAACTCGTGGCATGGCATATAAATCATAATAAAGAATAATGATATGTAATAAGGATGAATAATATTAAGAGAGGAAATGTGTGCAAGAGATGGGGAAAGCATGTGAGCGAGTGCGAACGCAAGAGCACGCACACATACAAAGTGAGAGAAAGGAGGGAGAGAGAAAACACAACGATGGTGCTGTACATCAAAGTGGATTTTTTTCCCCAAAAAATGTTTGATTGTCAACACTTTGGCTCCTTCTCCCCCTGCCCTGCTGCAGCATAGACAGAAGATAAAACATGTGCAGGTATTATGCTACTCAGGGTCGTGAACTGACACTGCAGTCAGAGTTTAAAAATACCTGGCTCCCACAGCTACCGTGACCGTCTGTACGTGAAGCCTTTCCGTAGGCTTGTGTTGCATTTTGTTGTATGAACAAATCATGGAACAGGTGTTAAGCTGGCCACGTTACAGCCAGCCCTTTCTACTGCCACCTCTAAAGCAAGCCGGCGCACTGCCCGTGCTCAGGAGAGGCTACTGGTGCCTAACAATAAAAGCTGATCCCCTCTAGGGAACATGCCAGCAGGGACCATCGGCGGCTGCACTGCTTTGCTGTCAGGGTACAGACAGACCTCTGGAAGGCCCCAGACTTAACTCAAGCTGCATGAGATTTCCAGCTACTGCACTTTGCTGGGTTTTCAGGGCTCTTGGCAAAAGGGAAACTTTGAAAGATGTTGCCTGGATATTTCTGAAGTTCCACTCCTTTGCCCATGAGACAGGAAAGTTGGAGAAGAGAGAGGCAAGAGTTGGAAAACAACCTCCCCCCCCCCATGGTATTTGCTGCACAGGACCACAAGGGATAAGAAAAATTTAGAGTCCAGCAGCATAACGCTCCTCTCTTGGTTACATACAATGCATTCATATATTAGGGACAGGAATGGAAGAGGGGGTGCAGGTGCGATAGATAGATAAATTCATTCTTGTTTTCCTGCAGAGACCTTCTCACCCCGCATATCTGAAGTACCTAGTACATTGTCAGTACTATATGAAAGAGTTAGAGACAGACAGAAGGGTAAACAGACAGGCAGAAGGACAGTAGTATTAGGCAGTTGATAGCATGCAGAGTTAGATGCACTCCCCAAATCCCAGGATTTATTAAACATGGCTCTGCAGCTACCACTTCTAAAGCAATAAAGCTCAAAGTGTTAAAGGAGCAGGTTCCTCTTTTTATCGCCTTTGTTCTATGGGTCCTTTTTAATCTGGAGCTGTCTAAGTGTGGGAGAGGACTGTGCTGATGATCTACTATCTGGCAAGACAAGAGTTTATGTGCTCGGGATTTTTCTGCTCTTTTATCACACCCACCACCTCAGCATGAAAAGTAACAAAGCCAGACAGCTTCTCAGAAAAGGGGAATCCTTTGCCCTCATGCCCAGCCCAGCCCCTGACATGCCCAGGAACTATGCATTACGTCTCAAGGTTTTTTTCCACTGTGCTTCCTTTAAAGCAGCACTGCAAACCTGGGGTGGGTAGAACTAGTTTGGCAAAAGTCTCGAAAAGTCTGTAATTGAAGAAGCACGGACAAGCCTCGTAAAATGTAGGAGAAGTCTGACACGAGACGAGAACGCTGAAGTTTCCGTGCCACGCACAGCCAAGACACCGGGCCACACCTGTTGGCGTCTGCCAACACACCCTGTGAGCAGGGGAAAACAGCACCACTGGAGCTCGCGGTGCTTGTTTCGCCTCCATGTGGAAGAGGTTCCAGTGCTGCCATGGGCTTGGAGGCAGGTACTGCAATTTTAACATGAGTTTTGTGCAGGTAAAATGTGCCAGGGTAATAGCAAAGGAGACCAGGGTCTGCATAAGCCACCAAATAAGAACAAGTCAGATGGCAGCAGGACAAGCTTTCCCCCAACACCGCTAGGGGCAGAGGGGAGTTCACACCATCAATCAACCCCACCAGACCTTGGGCTCTCTGACAAGACTGCTGGTAAAGGGGCCGAGTAGTACTAACTGCAGTGCCAGGGGTTGTGATGCAGACAGCCCCCCGCTGGAGACTGGATCCAGGCACTAACACTCCTGTGTATGGAAGTGTTTGTTGATTCACACACCCCTGAGCAGGGAAATATAAATATATGTAAGGCAGCATCCAGAAAGAGCCTCGAATCAGGGGTAGAAGCTGAGATCAGGCTTAGAAGGCAAGCTGTCATTAACAGTGTAGACAGCACCCCCCAAAACAGCTATGATATCCCACCCCTCGCCTACACCGAGGTTCTGAATTCCTAGCTCCTTAACCAGTTATCTTACCAATTTTCTGTGAACTAACCAGTTAGCTCAGCTGATTTGCCATGGGCAGCTTGGCTACCCAGTAACCCATGGGTAGCTGGATGGCCAACTTACCTGAATAACTGCGGGTAGCTGGGTGGGCTAGTGTATTCTATCTACATATATATGCCAGGGCCACTAATTAGGATACAAAATGATTCATAGGCTGAACTACACAATTATAATTCAGCAACACAGCGCCTTAGATTTCCCAGTTATAGGGAACTTGGCAAGAATGTCAGTAGCAGGGTAGAGTAGTTAGTTTATCCAGCTACCAAATGTGTATTTAAATTGCAGGTAATCTGCCCTGAAATCCAAGAGGAAATATATTTACTATTCCGTTAATAATGATAATATTAGAAATAAGACTGGTTTTAATAGCATGCCAAGTTTGATGCACTCCCCAAATCCCAGGATTTATTAGTTTCAAGGCTCTGTTTTTATTTGTTTCTCTGTCTCTCTGTTCCTCCCCCCCAACCTGTTTTGAATTTTTAATGTTCACTGTTTCTAATGTCAGCTGTTTTTCTTGTGTTGTTTTTTTGACATAACTTCATATCGTTCTATCCTTTTGTTGTTGCCATTCCCCATCCTTGTTAGTGGCTCCACTCCCCTAATGAAGCTCGTCTCCTGCCAGGATAATAAAAAGAACATAGATCCAGGGCTGGAGAGAACAAGTGGGAGTGTGCACACATCTGATTAGGAATATGGGTGCTGGAGACATAAGTGCATTAACAGCTGGCTCCTCAGGGTCTTCCCATATGTACGTCCCCTACAGATCTTTGCAATAGTATATATACGCCACACCCAATGTTGGAAAGGGGTAAACACGTGAGGGAGACCTGTTTTTCAGCAGCCCGGTCAGATGAGGGATCAAGACTCAAAGCAGAGCTGTGAATGCTCAACCCGCTCTAACCTTTTCGGTGGCCTTTTCATTGGTTCATTGTGGGAAGCTGCTAGTTGACTCCCTGTACCCCAGTCGTCTTCATTCTTTTTCTGTTCCCCACTATAAACTCTTTGCAAAGGAGAAGACATTGGATTCCTGGTGTCCACAAAGGGTGCACAGGGGAAAGTCAAGAACAAAAGCTAAAAGATCTGTTGCCTCTAGTACAGCTCCTCCCAGGGTTGGGCTTCCAACAGTAGCAGCCTGCTAGGGACACATGCATGCTGCGGTCTACTTTTATGCAGCTACAGCAATTGGTAGCCTGTCCCAAAGCAGCAGCCCCCACTGGGCTCTAACACCTCTGGCATGAGCATCACTTCCACATGTTCTTTCAGAGGAGTCCATAGCCCCACAGGATCGCAGCCACTTATCTGGAAAAACGTCAACAATATATCTTTATTTGTCCCCCACCTTAAAAGCAATAAACTTTGCACTTTTACCATGATTTTCCTCCAAAGCGCTCTAATTAATGCATAAGCCCTTTTTAATTAAGACTCACAATACTCCAGTGAGGGAGGATGGGGAATATGATTATGCATGTCTTCTGGATGGATAAAATGAGGAACAGAAACACTAAGTGAATTGCCTAAGGCCACAGAACAATACAGTGGCAGAAATGGGGAAAGCATGCAGATGCCCCGATACCCCAGGCCCTGCTCTTTCACACTCGTCCTCCCCCCTGTCAATGTGCTCCGAAGACACTTAATATACAAGATCCCTGCAGCTACCGCTATTCATCGGAGAATGCTCTAAAGCTCTGTGGGAGGCTCCCCGCTGTGGGTCAATGTTAATTAGCCCAGACACTCCAAAAAATCTACCAGGTCTTGGAAAGAGGCAGCGCAAACCAGAGCCTCTGAAAAAGCAGCCACCGCTCACATTCATCCTCCATTCTGTATCCCTGGCTGGCATCGAGTGCCAGGAACATTATTCTCTTGTTTCCACTGCGGTGCTTCAAACAGATGCTTTTCAGTGTCGAAGGCGCGGTGTGTGTACACTCTGCCTGCTGCTGGTGAGATGCATGCAGCCAACTCCCACCCCCCCAAGTTTTTGGGAATCAGGCTTGGTTGCTTCACTTGAAAGCTTCAGATTTCTAGCCTAGCCAGTCCTGGGATGTGGCCACGCTATTAGTCTCAGGCTTATTCCCAGGAAAGTTTCTATCTCTGGCCCTTGGAAGCAACGTTACCCAAAATGCCTATGTGACCTCAGAGCCTAAGCCCCAGGCGCTGGGTAAGGGTTTAGACTCCTAGGCGTCTAAGTCACTTCTGAAAGTGGAACGGCAGCTCCGTTAAGTTCCCCAGCCACTACGCAGTATAAAGCTCCCAACACAGGCAGAGTTTTAGTCCCTTTCCTTATCTAGGAAAACAGATTAAAAGCAACTCAACTCAAAACGCATCTCTCACAGCCTCTGTAGGTCCTCTCTGAAAGCCTCTTTCTGACAAAACCTCTATCCCTGTAGGTATCTCCTACCAAACTTCCTGCCAAGCTGGTACAGAGAGCCCCTTATAAGTCCTACTCCTGCATCTCCTTTTCTCTTTGCTTTCTCCTGTATGCCCCCAGACCAGTGCCCTATTATGGGCTCCTAAGTCACTTAGGTCCTTTTAAAAATCTCACATTAGGCACCTATTGGCTTAAGAGCCATGCTCCAGAACAAGCCAGAGACCATTTTACTGCACACAATTAGATGCCAAGGGGCCTTGGCAAACAGCGCTGCATAGAAGGACCTGGCTTGAATACCTGCACTGAGATTTTTAGCATCCAAAATGCAACAGTGTGACGCATCATTGCTCCACACCTCTGACGTTTCATGGGGTTTCGGCTCCTGTGGTATCTGTGTCAGTCTACAGCTAGACCTACTAGCTGTGCAGAGCTGACTTAGCAGTACCAGATACTGTAACCTGCTAGGAAATCACCACCTGTTCCTTCCTGTTAGTCCCACTCCATCACCCTTGAGCTGGAGCCAAAGGTGTTGCCCTGGGTTGATGCGCTAGATTCAAAGCTGGTTATAAGTCTCTGGTGAAAACAAATCTGGTCCTTCCCTCCCAGGTTTTTATCAGCTTCCCCAAAGTGTAGCACTCTCTGGCATGTGACATCTGCTCAAAAAAGACCATAACTCTGGTTTCCAAGGGGCAGTGGGTTAGCTATTGCAGGGCCCAGGGCAGAAAAAGCAGGACATCCTGCATATCAGGACTGAGGGTCATTAGCAAATCAGTATAACTAGTACCTGAAGCAGGTGGCCCATGCCCTGCCCCAATTCTGCACAGCATTCTCTCTTCCTTGCCTTCACAACCAAAAGTTCAGAAGCAAATCATCGTTTTATATCTCCTCTCCCCCAAAGGTGGAATTCAGAGACAAATCCCAGGAGGAAGTTGCAAAATGTGGATGCAACAACTGTCTGCAAATTAGTGGACTATCCCAACCAGCAGTGCCATCCAAAATCATTAACCGTCAAAACAGAACAGAATGAAAGATAGTGAACGCACAGTGGAATTGTGCTTTTAAGCAAAAAAGTGTGTGGGTGTGTCTAAAGACACCACAGTGATCAGGACACAGATACGCAGCCAGCTTAGAGATAACCAGGCTCTGGAATGATGACTGCCATTTCCACAGAAGACAGGACATAGTTCTGTAAAGTGCGACAGGTGTTGTTAGAGCAGAGTGATCAGCTATTTCTACAGCCTGTTTCAATAAATGGGGCATCCAAGCCCGAGGATGGAGGTTAGCCTGCCGCCTTAATTTGTTCAGAACTGTCATGGGTCCTCTTCAGTGATAGTGAACACAAGCAAGTTACTTGCCTGGCTAATGGGGAACCAGGAGACTGAGAAGAAAGCTGCTTGCTGAACAGACTGCCCTTCTCACTACGGACACCCCCCACACCCACCCTGTGCCATTGTGGTGCAGTGAGTAGAGCTTTCTCAAGAGGAGGACAGGCAGGAAGGCTCTGGTAACTTAGCTGGGCAGAAGAAAAAGCAAAAGCCCTACCCCCAAGCTGAGTACTGACCCTGCCCTGAAGTCCACTAAGGACTTTGGCAACTGTTACTATTCTCATAGCTCTGCCCTGAATGGACAAGGAGACCACAGTGTTATGATCTCAAAGAAACAATGGACACACAGACAGTGCTATGACTGCACATTTACTGAAAGACAGGGCCCTACAAATGGCGTTTCTCATCGCTTTGCACAGATCTGGAACCCATAGGAGATGCAAACCAGCCCTGCCAGGAGCACCCTCTGCTTGGACAGCCACTGAGAGATTGTCCTGCAGCTTCATAAGCTGCTGAGCAGAGCATCCCAGTCGTCTAGGCTTTTAATGCTGAGGAGGTGCAGGCTGCACAGTATTAATATGCAAAGTGTGCCTGCCTTCCCAATTAAATGGAAAATGCTATGATTAAAACCAGTCAGAAGATATTAGATGGATAGTGCTGATCTACGGGCTTTATATCCTACGTAGAGAAGCCCCACAGGAGTGCTGATGGAGTACATGCCGGGGAGATTACCAGGGACGGGAACAGCAAGCGCTTGGAGAAGCTGGAGGGGGAGCAAATGAGGAAGCAATTTACAGAATGATTCAATTAACGCATTGCCTCATCCTGGTGTCTGAGCCCTCTGGGCCACACAAATCTGGGGGCTTACGGGAGCCAAAGGATGGCAAACCATGGTGAGGGGAGAAGGAACAGAAGAACATGGGAGCCGAGTCCCAAGGCAGGCTGCAGGACAGGGCAGAGTTCACAGGAGACATGTCCCATTCTCCTCTTGCAACAGAGCCTCTGCATCCACCCTTGCTCTGCTCTCCTTTCACCTCAGTGAAACAGGGTGGGCTGGGGGGAGGAAAAGCAGCAACATAAGAAGCACTGCATAATTGGCAGCGAAACCCATGAAGACAAGAGGATGGAAGAGAAAGCATTAAGAGCTGATGGGATGGCCCATCCCTCTGCCTGGCTGCAAGGGGCTCACACCGAGTTACCCATGGGGCTTTCACCCTCCCTGCGCCTCTGCCCAGGGCGGCGTAGTGACTTCTCCCCCACTTTCTCTTCCTTCCCGTCTCTGAACGCAGCACCCTGTCACTGACACACTCCGTGCCCGTGTTTCATGACTTGCATTTAATTAACAGTGATGGCAGAGTCAGGTATATTTATGGGGACTTCTAATCCTCACACTTACATTTCAGTTGCTATGGCTTTCTTTCCGGAGTTCACTCCTTCTTCCCCACCCCCACCACCTAACTTGCACCAGAATAAAAATCTAATAACTTCTGCTGTATAATTGGCTGTATATTTTAGAAGCCCGTCTATCCCCAGCACCCGGAGAGAGGAGCCCTTCAAGTAACTGCCGTAGGTGCAGAAACTCCTGAAGGAGTGAGCCCCAAGTGCCACTCTTTCCCTCAAACGCTTCTCGTTAAATGGCAGGAGTCAGCAAGCCTGAATCCTAAGACGCCCTCAGCCCACAGCCAGCAAGGGTGCGAGGGTCTCAGGATGGTGCCGGCTTGCTGCTCATTGCTTCTGGGTCCAAAGCTGTCGTGCACTGTCACACATCACCCGTCAGCGTGGTCCCCGTCAGAGCTAGCCACCAGCCTGTATCGACTGTCTGTCCCGGGGTACAGCACAAATGAGGGGCACATGCCTGATGTGCATTAATAATGACGTGCCAATAACAAATTCAGACTTAATTGAATCCTCTTGTGGTAACACCCAGAAGTGAGGATCAAAAGACCCAGAAAAATCTCACAAGAGCCAGCTGGTTTTGCTTCTATATTATCTTCTCCTATGAAGTTACGGGCCCCCTGGACAAGGCGTGATCTTTAGGTCCACTCATCCCTCTCCTTTTTTCTGGCTGCCTTCATCCACATGCCTCGTAGTGCTTTTCGAGCAGCAAAGTTCATGATCACCTGGAGGGCTAGAGAAGTGCTAATGGCCCAAATGAGACCCAGAGCATTTGTGGCTTGCCTAAAATCACAGGCCGAGCTGGGAACCCTCCCGGCTGCCTTGCCCCGGGTTCTGAGCCAGGAGACTCGACGTCCTCTCAACCTGACAGCTCACCCCTCTTCTTCACAACATAGCTAAGCCGGTGGGCAGCATGGGAGAGAAGTTATTCCAAAGCTGTCTGTCGTGGGTGTCCTACCCAACCTCTCCAGAGCTCTCTCTTCCCAGCACCAATGTTACATACATAGATACAGTGAAAGGACTAAGCACTAGCAGCCTTCCACATAATACCCCCGGTGCACAGCTCTGAGTCAGTAAACCAAACCAGTTCTACCCAGCAAACATTTAGGGGTGCCGGGGGAGCAATGGGTGGGGGGGCAGGAGGAGTGTTTGCTTTTCATTTCAAAGGGAGGTTTACATTTCTGTCCTTCTATAATTTCAACATTTCACCTAGGGCTAGATTCTGACCCTCTTACTCACATCGAGCATCTCACGCTATCGCTAACCCAAGTGAGGCAATGGTGTTATTCCACAAAAGTGGAGGTGCCTATATTTACTGCTCGACCTGCTCTGGGTACAGAGCCCGATGTTAAGATAGGTGCAAGATTTGCCCCTATCCAATAGACCATTAGTAGCACCAGAACAGGCAGGTGCAGAGCCCCTAGTTCAGCACTATCCATCTAATAAACTTCTGACTGGTTTTAAGCATAGCATTTTCCATTTAATTGGGAAGGCAGGCACACTTTGCATAGCATGTCCTCTCCTCCTATCTGTGGTAACAGGCCCCCAAGGCAATGACATGTGTAGCAAAGTATGTCTTGGTTGTCAGAGACTACCTGTTATCAACCAAAAGCCTGTGTCACAGCAGCTTACTTTCCACACCATGAAAACCATCATATTTACCAACTCAGGTTGCATTCTCAGAAGACAGCCCAAGAGTAGCATGAGCAGTGAGACTGACTTACCCCCCTGGCGTCAGTCACGGCAGGCGAGGCCTAGGGGCACAGTGGTGGGGCAGCGCGTGAGGAAGCTTGCACGGCCTGTTGCTAGACCTGTTCTGGAGGGAAAGAGAAGAGCTCAGGTCAGCATATTGCAAGAGCACCAAATTAAATACCGTATGTGGGTTTTGTGCATTAATTAGGGAGGTTGTATCCAATAGCACAGCTGCAACTGTGCTATTATTATCCGTGCAAAGCTGCAACTGGAACTATCACATCATCATAAATATCCAGTGACCACAGATAATGCTAGCAGCTACAACTCATCCAGGGGACTTTCTTCCACCATGATCCGCAAAGGAAAAAGTCCCTGCTGGGATTCAGTTCTACCAGCTGTCACCCCTCAGCCCATCCACACAGCTGTCCTAGGGAATGGCCTTCGTGAAACCAAAGTTGCAGAGTATCCTTAAGCACAGTTAAAGATGCTCAGTACTTTGCAGGAACTTCTTTGACCAGGGGCACTTGTCTTTATGCAAGGGATTCAATGCAATGGCCCAAACCAATGTCAAAAACTAAGCTGAGAAAGCTTTCCCTCTTATCCAACACCCCAACCCAAAGAAATCCCCCATTCTTCCCCACCCAAACGCTATCTGACAGACAGAGATCTGGACATACAAATATTTTATTTCCCTGCCTAGTTGCTTTAAATCACTACTTAAAGAAGAAGAAAAGGACTTAGAAGAATGGCAGGGAACTAGCCTCCATAAAGCTGGCGGACAAGCGGCCCACAGAAGACACGAAGTCATGGCCGACGCTCCCCACCTAAGGCCACCGCGCCCCAGTGCTCTCATTTTTCCACCATTCTCCGTGGTGGCAGGAGCTAAGACCCCTTAATACAGAATTTCCAATGTCCTGTAAGTTTATGTCCAACATTAATGTTATTTAAACGTCACCTTATTTTTTCCCTTTCCTCTTCCATGAATTTCACTGCTGCGTTTCTCTTCCCCCCACTTTTTTTTTAATGACAGTTTATTAAGAAAAGCTGACTGTACCTCCGCTCCGTCTGCTGGAACAGCGCTGGCGAATAAAAAACCCACCTCACAGGAGACAGTTTTATTCTGTTGATCGGAAGTCTGCCAGCCCAATTTATGATTGGACATAAGATCTCCAAATCTGAATTTATGTGTTGTAGTATAACGACAGGTCAATGAGATTAAAAGTATGTTCATGAGAGAGCTGTAAGGCAATTTGAGTTTCATGGTTCTGTGGTGATTGGGCATTCAGTCTAAGAAAACCTGCCTTAATAAAACACTTGCAGTCCCTGGGAACAATCTACACATTATTCATTATTGCAGCCTTGCTGTGGTCTCCTTCACAAACACCCCCTTGCCAATAAAAAAAAAAAAAAAAAAGAAAGCGAGACAGACAGAAAGAGTCTCTCCCCCTCCTCCCCTATTCGGATGAAGCCATCAGGGAGATGGTGACGGTGATAATAAATGGGTTGAATTAACAAGAGAAACCCTTCTTTTTATTATCAAATGGTTCAGACAGCATAAATGGAAGGGGGGGCAAGAAAAACGGGAATACCTAAATCTTGCAGTAATCAAAGTCTGGTCAGGCAGGACTCCCCCCAGCAAGCAAAACTCACGGGATTAAACACAGAACAGCCGTTTTTCCTCAAAGAGTGAAATTCCCATTAAGCAAGGGGCTCTGTGCATTGTAGAAACCTCCCATCAGCCTTTAACATGGGGTTTCACAAAGCTTCTCTAGCACTCTGTGTCATCTGAGACAGAGGAAACCCCCTTCCCCACTCCTTTTTATAAAGAACGGCTCCAATACTTAGATACAGATCCGTATCCAAAAAGCATCAGCGTTTACAATACAAGGCTTCGGGATCATACCAGCCCATTAGGGAGACAGGGACCCTCACAAACACCGGATCCCAATTAAAACTCCTTACAGTTAGGAGGGTCCAAATCCAGGTATTAGGTTCAGCACGTTACAGCAGTAGGTTCCAACATGGAAGTTCAGATATGGATCCAAAACTACTCTGGGCCTCGCAGCTGTTTGCTTCCATAACTCCAGTTCTAGCTCATCTTGGTTTCCTAACAATGATCGAGGTTCACTTACAGTAGGAATCTTTACGCCCTGAAAAACACTGAACTGCAGGAACTTAGCACTAGTACGGGGTAGGGAGGAGTCACTTACACTTACAATATGTTGGTATAGCACGTCCGTGAGATCCCCAGGCATGCCATGGTACAAAGAATGAAGAGCTGGAATAGGCCTATTGGATCTGTCTAGGCATTTATATCCCCTTCATAGATTTCACAGACATTAGGGCTGGAAGGGACCTCAGAAGACCATCAAATCCAGCCCCCTGTCCTCACTGCAGCAGACTGCATCTCTCAGCAGTCTAGCCAAGTAACTGCAGGTGACAATTACTTCCAAAATGCCTATTTACAAGGGTCCTTGTATTAGTTTTGAAAACACAAAGAAAGAACCCATCATCAATCTCCAGGTCTCCCTCACTAGACAAACTAAACAAAGAAACATGAGCATCAGTTCAGTTGCATTCAAGAGAGTGGAGGTTTCACTGGATAAAGTAGGACTTCCTCCTTTTCAGGGCAGAGATCCCACCAGAATAGTCCTGGGCTTTCAGCACCATTAAGCCCAAACATGGCCTCCTGTCTTGCTTGGGCAGCAAACCCAACTTCCTAAAGCTAATCCAGTTTCAGATCTGCACGTAGCTCGCAACAAAACCGCACACAACAGGAGGGCATTTGCAGCCGTGTGAACAAACCCTCAAAAAAGTCATTCATTTTCCTCTTCCCTTTCACTACGTCGGCTTCCTGTCCAGTTTATCCTTGCTCCACGGTCACAATGGGAGGATAGTGGTTCAGGGAAAGTTCAAGGGATTCAGTCGTCTGCCGGTGTCAGGCCTCATTTCCATTTGGGTGGTTCTCAGATGAACCCAACAAATCAAGACTCGAGGTTTCCCAGGACCCCGTTTGTGCCTCCTCCAGCTGGGCGGTAAAACAAAATAATGACCAGGAGCTTATGTTGGGCAACGCGTACCCAAGGATGCCCACGCAGTTGGAATAACGGGGTCTGAACAAGGAATGGGGCAGAAAACAAGATGGTGGAAAAACCTCCTCCGCAATTTTGCTTCGAGGATCACAATGTTGTGGCGCAGCTACTTCAGTTGATGTAAAACAGGCTTCCGACTCCGGGTTCCTGCAGGAACCCAGCACAGGTGCACCGAGCAGCGCTCAATCAAGGGGCCAGCAAATGTTTGCTGAACAAACCCATCTCCGATAGGCCAGGAGATACCAGGATGTTCCTGCTTCATTGTTGTTTAATTTGTTCTGTTGTCAAGCAGGGCAGCAGGCCAATAAAAGTTCCCCTTGCCTAAGCTTCAGGGGCGGACTGGCTTCAGAATTTATACAAATAAAAGAAGAAACGAAAAGTGCCGGCAGCACCGATCTGATTACAGAGTCATTTATTTTCTGGTCGTTAATAATTTGTGCAATAAAAGATTGCGTGCCTTTCTGAGTTAGTAGGAGTTATTGGCACAAATTTCCCTCTACACTGGTGTGAGTCTGTGCTTGGAACATAAATTATTAGTTTCTTATCGCTCTCTTCTTCATTTTTCATGCTGCCACTGCTAGATCGCCAGGAGCCAACCCCTCCGTCTCGGTCTTATTTTATGCTGCAGGAGAGAAGCAGCGAAGGTGGTTATTCTGCCTTTAATTACACAGACCCACTTTGTACCACTTCCCCCACCCCCTCACCTCAATACTAGCAGGTGTGCGCCCTGTTTTGTGTTTGCGTGCATGCAACTGCCTATTGAAATAGGCAGGTACTCTGCTATCCGCCAGCTACATTTCTAATGAAAGCGCCGTTGGTTGACAACACTTGGAGCACTGAAATGACAGGCTTCCACCACCCTGCCAGCTTCTGTCAGATATCCATCTGGAAGACTAGCAAGACAGTCGTGTGCGTGTGGCTCGACGAACTATCCTGCCGCCTGTGTACGTTTGAGGTGCGGCAGCAAGGCGAGGGGAGGAAGAGGGTACCTGCACCTTCGTCAAAGAGTAGGAGCACAGCACTGGCATGCACAACTTCTGTGCATATGCATCCCTCAGCTATATTGTGGGTCTGGCTCAAGGCATCCATGTCCTCTGATTGGGGATAAGGAGGTTTGAGACCCTGGACGCAGCTGAGGAAATGTGGGGGCTCTCTCTTCCAGACTTCCAGGAGAGGAGATAGAATAGGAGGGTGAGAGAGGCCAAAAATGCCTCGGTTGCTCCATCTGTAAAAGCACTTGGAGAGCTATAGATGGAATATGCTACGCATCATGATTTATTTAGAGATACCAAAGGTTCCGTCTGCAGGCGTCTGCTCATTTCTGCGAGAGCTGCACGGGCCAGGCAGATCGCTTTGCCGTAGTTTCATTATACGCAGCGCCTCTCACATTCCACGCCAAAACATCTCGGTATCTGCCGCCTCCCAGCCAGCCCCTCTCAGTGCCCCCCCTTTTGGCTGTGACCCAAAAACCTTTGGTTTGGCACCTATTCATGTTCAAGGGAGGTGCTGATACAGGCAGAAGGTCTCTCTGGGAAAGGTGCAGTAGGTGAAGAGGCACCTCTGGCATCTGGAGCCTTGCTTACAAGTGGCAGGGCAGCTCGTACGCTGCAGGGAGAAGAGCAGCAACAAGAAGTCTGGAGGGAGTTGGGGCTCACTCCCCACTGAAGCTAAGAACCACCATCCTTAGACTGATCTGGCCGTTTCCTTGCACACTTCATGAGCAACTTGCATTGCTCAAGCCCCAAATCCTCTCCCCCAGATGTTTTCCAGGCCACATTCTTGGAATGCCAAATACCTGCTGGACAAGGCTGCTCGTGGGAGATGAGGAATGGCTGGCTTCTAATCAGGTGCATGTTACAAAGGGCACGTGCGCGCCAGACCTCTGTGGAGCCGCAGGAAGGATATCACCAATAATTATACTCTGTTTTACAGAATGCATTCACTTACCATTATGACTACGCGTAAGCAGCCCTACGGAGGCTCAATGGCATCTATCAATAACAGAACAGTATGACGTGCTTAAGGCACCCCTGTGTACATCTATATGTTACAAGCAACACATGTTCCTCCATTCTGGGAGGATTTATAACGGGGGGGGAGGGTTGAGCAGGAGTAGCACACATAGAAGGGCACCATATCAATTCAGGAGTGATTGATAATGAAGTGCTCGGCACGTCTCTGGTGATTATGCCACACTGGCGAGTCATTGATCATTTCAAGCTGAGGCTAATTTTGACACAGTAACATCCACCATGTCCAGGGTAGACACTGTGCTCCAAATGCCCACTGTAACTTCTCAGGATTTTGTTGCAGGGACATTACCAGGGCTCCATTTTCATTTGGCTGCCTTCTCGTGAAATGAAAGCCATCTTTTTCCAGCAGAATATTTACAAGCAACTTCTCCTACCATTGGTATAGAACAGAAGTGCAGAGACGCATGTTCCCATCCAGTTCAGCCATTTGGGAAACCAACATGCTGGAGAACGTCCCTCCGCTTGCTATCCAGCTGAAGTATTGTTTACACACCCACAAAACCCCAGGCCACCCACAGCTACATCAGGGAAAAACTCTATTAGAAACCTCCCTGCTGCTGAACCACACCCATGAAAATAGGGAGTGAAGGCTGAAAATGTTTACCCAGGAGCAGCTAAAGCAGCAGCGAGCCTGCAGCTATGAGGAACGGGGATTCTTCAAAAAAAGGAAGGTAAGCAAAATAGCTGCACACTTTATCACTTCTTGAAAAAAACCAAAAGGTTTCAAAGCAAGCCAGGACCAGGCGTGGTGTGGAGGGAGCACAGGTACACATCCATGGGAAAGAAACACCGTGTGGTCCTCCATAACAACTCAACTGGTCTGTGGAAGGGCAGCACTGACCGGAGACTTAGCAGAATGGGTAGTGAAAAAACTCAAGTTACAATGTGTACATGCTTACGGCCGCTGGACACAGACATACCCGAGCCCTCGTCCTCCCAGCCTGATGTCACCACTCCAAATCTTCCCTAAATCCCAGCCTCGGCAACACGCTTTTAGAAGGGGCTGTGGACTATACTATGAACTCCATCCAGCCTCTCAGGATGCAAAAGATGGCAACCAGAACTGGAAGCAGCTCATAACTGGGGAGGTAGAAGGCCCCAGGTGTGCAGACAGATCCAGAAAACAAAGGTGGGATAGGGCCTGAGATTCAATTTCAGTTAAACAGCGTGGGGCTTTCTGGATGCAGGGCTCTAAGTCGTCCCGTCACAGAGGCAGGTCCAGCAGTATGAGCAGGACCCGGGGTGAAACATGGCAGAAGCTCCAGGGTGCCCATTCTTCACCACGGAGAGATGGAAGAGCAGGGAGAAGAAATGAGGGGACACTTGGAAGAGCTCTCCTTGCCCTTCCACCTACTCCTCCAGTTGTCTCATGACTTGGAGCGATAAAGGCCAGTTCCCGAGTGCTCCGAGGAGGATGTGCTCACTCTGCCATTGCTCAATTTCAAGACATTTATCGTTCCTTTCCCATTCTACCCGAGACAACTCTCTCATCACAGATCCACTGAGAATTTGTTTTCCTGCCACCAACACCTGCCAAAGCTGGGCTTTCTATAAAATAAGCTGGCAGCAAGCCAGCAGGGTGGCTTGTCAAAATATTGCCTCCACGCTGCTTCTCCGAGGATCCACAGCTTTCCCCACCATTTCCCCACTTCCAAGTCCCTAGCCACATCCCTGGCTGTGACCACTGGCTGGACACTAGCTCTCACTAGGAAAGAGGGGGAGCAGGAAACTGCAGAAGCAGTTAAAAATCACTGGTGAAGCCAAGACGGAGAGTCAGCAGAAGGCTGAAGTGGGGCCTGGTTTGTGAAATTTCTGTGAACTTAAAAACGGCAGGCAGTTCCCCCAGCAGCCTATTGCCCAGATTCAACAGCTGACACACAGGTGGACTCCAGCATGCTGAAAGGGACAGGTTAAAACCATGATTGGGTGGGTGGTCCGGTCACACACCCTTTTCCAACGAGCCCCTGGAAATGCGTCCTGCATCCTTTGCTCAAACCGTGCCAGAATAATCTGAATAACAACAGAGAAGCAGCGCCTACAAGGCTGAATGCTATCAGTGTAGCACCGGACAGGAAGATAAATTAAACAAAGCGCGTGGCTGAGACCCTTAGAAAAAACAGTGCATTTCCCATTTTCACATATCTAAAAGCACAGCATCGCTGACAGGGGCTCTGCAGCCACTCTCCTCCCAGCCTGGCAGCACCGAGTACACCCTTCTCTCCTTCTTCTCAGTGAGCTGTTGACCCATAATGACAATCCTTTGCCCTTCTGTAGCAGCCATCACCTGAAGGTCTCAATTTCTCAAAGCACGTGGCTACCCAATAACGACCCTATGAGTTTGGGGGGGTAAAGCATGCCTACGGAGCTCCATCACAGACAAGCAGTCCCTCGCATGGGGGAGCCACATAAACGCATTTTTATGTTGACTATTTAATTGAATGTTCAAATGCCTTTTCTTTGGCTATACCCACACACCTCCAGTGCCTAGCTCTTTCATCAGCATTCAGCCTATTGACTTCTACTGGCTCAAAGGCAGATATGCGCCAATACAGTTATCATCTGTATCTTGCAGACAGGGAAAGTGAGGCATGGAGCAATCACAGGTAACTCAGCAGCAAGAGCCAGGGACATGAGCTAACTCTCCTCTCTTGGAAGCACACAGCTCCGCAGCGCCAGACGGTTTTTAAATGGATGGCACACATCACTGACTTCTCAGTAAGCATAAAATAATTAAATTCTCCTTCCCTTTATATAGCTATCTATATATTGATATATAAAGAGAGATAGATATATGGATATATATCCCTATATCTATATCTAACTAGATAGATAGATAGATACGCATATACGATACTCCACTTCCGTGTCTTTACAAGGGGAACTGTGTTTCCTCTTATCCTCCCATCTCTTCCCAGTTTGAGCCCTGGATGCATCTCTTGAAAAATCTGCCACTGCGCGCACACATGCTGCACCGCACTTAATGAGGCACTTCAGGTTCAATGAGGTCCTTCATCTTTTCAGTTCTAGCTTTGTGCTTCTCCCTCCCAGGCATCAGAGCTGGTTCTGGCACACATCTTCATAATGGCACTGTTTTGCCCTCAAGTTGGTGGTTTGCGACTACCTTCCCTCTTGCCAGCCACTAGTGTTTAGAGGGTCAGGACTCCTGGGTCCCCACCCCAAGTTGGCCACCCATTTACTGGGGCCTGAAAGACGAGTCACTTTGGCCACCGTTTTCAAACTTGGGTACCTGACAAGGGAGCCTAACACAACGGGGTCGGCAAAAGCACTCGCCACCCGAAGGTCCCACTGGAACCTGGGGCAGCTGCTGAGAGCCCCCGAATGTCCCCACCCTGCCCTCCACTTCCACCTCTGCTGCGACTCGATGTCCCTGCAGCATCCCGCACCTGCCACCCCACACACCAGCCACGGCGGTCCTCCCAGACCTGCCTGGGCTTTCCCCACTCCCGAGTCCTTCATCTTGAAAACTGGCCCCTTCACCCTTACATAAGGATGAAAGGGAAAATGAATAAGCGAGTTTTCTATACATACATACGCACGCTGCACACTGTAGCACACACACGGCCTGTACCAGACGCGCCGACGCAAGCACGGTACAGCGTGTGTGCGTGTCGTACAGCGCACACGTGCACCGGCCTTGGCACGTCTGTGGTGATTATGCCGCACTGGTGAGTCACTGTGCATAGACGCACTGTAGCACGCGTGCGTATGCACACACCGTGCCACAGAGACACACGCACACTGAAGGTTGTACCACAAGCAGGCACTGCACCGCACCACACACACCCTGGAGTAGTGCGTGAGCACGCACGCACACACACACACACACAGAGCGCACACCGCACCTAACGAGGCCCTGGCGCCCCGACGAGCAGGTCCGTGGCGCCCCCGCGGGGAGGCAGGGCGCGCCGCCGGGTCCCTGGTGCCCGCGCTGGCCCGGCCGCGGCCCGCAGCCCCTTCGCCC
>NW_017728926.1:17105124-17155426 GCF_001723895.1 Crocodylus porosus
TGGGCCGCGCCGCTCAACCGGGCCACGGCCACACGCGCGCTAGGGGAGACGCATAGACACACGTCAGGAGAGACATATATACACACACACAGTAAGGGAGACACTCCAGGAGAGCGACACACACCAGTAGAGAGCTAGCAACACCACCCACACACAGGCACAACACACAACTCCAGGAGGAGTGACACAGGAAGACCACGTGCTGAAACCGCACGCGCAACTCCAGCAACAGAAACATGAGGAGATTGCTTCGTGCTGAAACCACACACACGAGGAGAGAGCCAGCAGCACAGCCTTCACACAGCCACAACACACAACCCCAGCAAGAGCAACGCAGGGAGGCTCCTACGTGCTGAGACAAGGTGCGCATGCACACACACACGCAAGCCAAAGCAGCCGGGCACTTGGTGGGTGAATGCATAGAATCGAGCAAGCCAAAGAGGGAAACAAAACTGAGAGGAGGCGCACCCGGAGCACCTATCTGTACCTGCCTCTGCACACCTGGTGTGACTGTACCCTGCCATAAAGCAACAATGCAGAGCATGCATGTGCTCCGTCGTACACATACAAACAGAACTAGCATCAGGGCACCAACGACACATGCAGCCACACAGCATATAACACCCCCAATGCACTGTGCTACCCCACTGTCAGAGCAGCAGCACACCCCAGGAGCACTGGCATACACACACACACACACCAGGATGTAGGGTGTGTTGTTAACATCCAGGAACTGGCACATATTCAAAGTCTAGTGTAGACAAGGCAGTGTGCCTTTGGCATATGGTAAACGAATGCCTAGGCAACTATGACACTTGGTCAACACTTTTATATATGCCAGAGGAGGGGTGATGATAACATATCCGTAGATACAGGAATTAGGCATGGGAAAATCATTCTTGGACAGACTGCTTCCTGGAGCACGAGAGTAATACACCCTCCAGCACCAATGATGTTACAACAGGATGCAAAGTAACTGCAGGATATGTTCCCGAAAAGTCACAGCCAGGCAAGGCCCCATTGCCTCACCCTGTGTCTGCCAGCAGAAAACCAGGCACAACAGGCTTCGCTGTCAAGGAGGCCTCTAGAGAGACAACGGCAGTGGCTGCTGGGTTTGACCCTAAACTCCCAGTTCCAAGTCAAATTTAAGACCATCCCAGACAGGGTTCACCCAGCTCCAAAATAACATGGTCATTCTCCCACTCTTTAGCTGTGAGTTTATTAGTTGTCACCCAAACAACTCTTACAAGCGTCACAACAGCACACCATCTCACATTTGCGTGCCCATATCTCACTTCAGTCTGTACAATGGGCTGTATTCACACTTGGTGCAACTCCGCAGGAACAAGCACAGTAATGCCAGGGACGCATTCAGTCTTGGGACCCATCCTCCCTCTCTTGCACACCCTGCGTGAGTCTATAGGGAAGATGTGGGCGCTGTGGAGGGGAAGCTGTTTTTTATTCTTCCTCTGCTTTTCTCCTAGCATCTGCAAGGGGGTCTGCCTTACCCACCAAAACGCAGTGTTAAGATTACAACTTTGCTTTAATCTGTCACAGTGTCTGACCTGACAAGTCTCGAGGGAGTCATCTTCCTTCTGGATGCATTTTCAGGCAGCTTTTAAAATATCTCCTTGATATGATGAAGTGTTCTCTGCGTTTCAGCGAGGCATTTAAAAGTCTCGCTCATTTACCAGGGTGGCGCTACGTTCAATCTTATCTTCCTGGAAATCATTTTGGGACACGAAAGCCTCCTTGCATCTCAGGCAATGACATTTCAGTGACATTTCACCTCTCATCACAACACGAAAGTGTTTTAGCCTGTGTCATCAAGTCATCTATTGATGGGAAGATGATGTTTTTATACTTGTTTTTGTTCTACAGCAAAAAAACCAACACATGGCCACCTCCGTGAATTATTAAGCGAAGAAAAGCCTGCCATTCCTCCAAAAAAAGGGGGAGGTATAAACTTTCCACAGTACCACACCCCCTCTGTATGTTGTGTTGCAGGGGTTGGAAAAAGTGTGTGATGGATGGCCCATCACATCCTGCTTTGGCATAAGGGAGTGCAACTTCTAATAAAGAGAATAGAAATTGTGCTCACTTACCAACAGGGAGGTATTTGGCTTCATGCACCATGCAAAATTTTGGAGCCATGAAACCAAAAATATTTCATCTTAGCACTAAATAGACCAAGCTTCAACAAAATGTTTTAGGTCAGACCACTCTGCATTACTTTAAAACCGTTTCTCATTAGAAGGCAGTCACACTTCCTAAAGCAGCCTCTTACTTGGAGAACCCAGCTGAAATATGGAGATGCCAAGAACCTGGAGGCTCCCAGGGACCTTCAGAGATTTTGAGCACCCTGAGCTCCCCTTCTTTGGCAATCCCTTGCAGGCAAGGAGGACTGTCTCCCAAGACTGTCTTATCTGTTGTCCAAAGATGGCTGATGAGGCTGATCCAGGATCGACAGACTCTGTTGCAACTTGGGCACATGTCTCCATGTAGGGTGGGTGGCTCTGGGTTCTTCATTTGGTCTACAACACACCTTTAGCTCCACACCCCCTTTCATTGATGGCTTGGGTTCTCGGCACCAACAAAAAAGCCGCGGCATGCAAAATCAGTGGTCATTTCTGAAGACTTTTGTCTTAAACTTGTTGTTTTACTCTACACTCAAAAAAGGGAAACGGATAAAAATGCAGAGGGGCGAGGGGGGAAAACACCCTCCGAGAAGAGCAGGAGGGACAGAGGTCATCAGAGTTGCATGGATACAGCAAGATCTGCAAAGACAAATGCCCAACTAAAGTCAGCTGGTTTTCTACAAAATGTACTAAGAGGATAACAACATGCCTTTCAATAAAGGATCACATCTTTCCACAGTGCCGCTTCTGTGCAACTTTGGTCATCATGGCTGATTTTTTGTCCTGACCCAAGAGATTGTACCCGGTAGCACCATGTCTCCGCGGGAAGGGAACTGTTAACACTTTGCAAACGTCTATATTACAACATTGTGCACAGTGTGGTAGGCACAGTGCAGATCTGTCAGGAGACAAATGCCCTGATTCTCCTTACATCCCTGACTTTCAGGTAGCTATTTACACCCTTGGAAAAGTAGTTGAAAAACACAACTTTGAAGGGTAGCACTCAACACTTCTTCTTTTTTTTTTTTTTTGCAATGTTGTCAAAGGCTACACACAAAAAACAAAGCTGGAGTTGAAGGGATGTAGTGAGACTCCAGTAGAGACACAGCAGATGCCTATGCAACTCCATTCCAGATCCCAATTCCACCACCCAAAAGGATCTGGCTTGGGCCCGTTTCTAGCTCTGGTCCAATGACCATAAAACAAGCTGTTTCAGGGGCACCGTAGCCAATTTGCAAATGATAAAATTATTCAGCCATTTGCATTTTATTCAGTTCGTTCTTAAATGGCTAAAGGGGCCTAATCCATATTGTGGACTAATTGCCTGCAGCATTTTATTACTAAAACTTAAGCTGTTTGGGAATTATTGAAGCACGGAAGGCTGCTAAGTGCCTGATCTGCAGTCCTAACGCGGTGGCAGTGGGATCTCGGGGAGTTTGCCTGAGTGGTCCCCCGGGGCAGGGAGAGCCCTCATGGCTGGGGGGGAAGGAGGGGGGAATGCCGCCCCTGCCAATGCAGGCGATTAAAGCAGGAATGAGATAAATGGGGAATTCTGGTCGCACTGCAGTGCAGGCAGAAGGCTGAGGGAACAGGAGGCCTGACTCTGCAGTTCTTGTGCAGTCAAAGCACTTACTGGCTTTAGTGGAAATTTTGCCGAAGTAAGGGCTGCAAAGTGAAAAATGTAACCCCCAGAGCAAAGTTCACTTCCTCAGTGCAGAGGTATATACATCCAGGGCCACATGCACCACTAGAGGGCAAATATCCAGCTTCGCACCCTATTAACGTGGCTTCAGCAGGGGATGAGGACCAGAGGATGCTCTTACTATTCCATAGGTATACAAGTGTTGAAGGCATTTAATACCAGTATAGCTAAGCTTATACCCCTAGTGTGTCCACGCTATTAGGGTTGGACTGCCTCAGCCCAAACAGCATAGTTAAAGTGGTAAAATCTAGGTGCATAACCAGGCCCCAAACACAGACTTAAATGGAGCTGAACGGGTGCATAGGCTCTTCCCTTTGCAGTCAGAGGGATTTCCCTTCAGATGCAGCCTCTGGTTACAAAGGAAGAACAGAGATCTGGCTCAGGCCCTTGCATAACATGTTCCTTCTTTTGCTCAAACTAAGCTGCCCTTTTCTTTTAAAACCCAGGAAAATGCTGGGATGCAGGTCCTGCTGGGGGAACAAATGGCAGAGCTCAGAGCCCTTCTGAGCAATTGCTCATTCTGAAGCACTGCCAGGAACTGTAACTTAGGGGAGGGAGGGGAAAAAGGGTCCCATCCTTCTGTGCACAAGGAAAAACGGTCCAAGATGATTGTTTAGCAAATAGCTGGAAGGAAGGAAGGAAGGAAGGGCAAGAATGCCCAAAAGTCCCCCTGATTCACCAAAGGCATCCAGGAATGCCCGATTGCCAAAAAGGCGGCATACACCCGGTAGAAGGGGGGTGCTATCTCCAAAGAGGAGTATACCTCCTCTGCTCAGGACTGTGGGGGGGCTGTCAGGAAAGCTAAGGCAGACATGGATCTAGGGCTAGCATCCAAGATCAAAGATAATAAAAAGTTACTTTTTCAAATATATAGGGAGGATGAAGAAGGCACCGGGAAACGTGGGGCCCCTGCAAGATACACTGGGCAAGCTGGTGGCTGCTCCAGAGGAGAAAGCAGACCTCTTTAACCAATTCTTCACCTCCGTTTCCTTGGGCAGGGACTGGGACTTCCCCACCATGATGCAAGACAGACTCGAGGGGAATGCCTCCAGACCTCAGGTTGGGGAGGACCGGGTTAGAGAGCTTCTGGAGGGGCTGGACGTGGTCCAATCAGCAGGTCCAGATGCTTTTCACCCCAGGGTGCTGAGGGAGCTAGCACGGGTTATTGCAGGGCCCTTGGCACGGCTTTACAAGTGCTCGTGGTGCTCAGGCCAGGTGCCAGATGATTGGAAAATAGCCAACGTGGTCCCCATCTTTAAAACAGGGAGGAGGGAGGACCCAGGCAACTATAGGCCCATCAGCCTTACCTCAATCCTAGGGAAACTCTTTGAGAAGATCATCAAGGAGCACATCTGCCATGGGCCAGCTTCAGGGATGATGCTCAAGGGCAACCAGTGTGGTTTCATTAGGGGCAGGTCATGTCAGACCAACCTGATTGCCTTTTACAATCAGGTCACAAAAGCCTTGGATGCAGGTGTTGCTGTGGATGTAGTCCTTCTGGACTTCAGCAAAGCCTTTGACACCGTCTCCCACCCCATCCTCATTAAAAAACTAGGTGACTGTGGCATTGATGCCTACACAGTCAGATGGATTGCAGATTGGCTGAAGGGTCGCACTCAGAGGGTGGTGGTGGACGGGTCATATTCGACCTGGGGAGAAGTGGGCAGCGGAGTCCCCCAGGGCTCGGTCCTTGAGCCCGCGCTGTTAAATTTCTTTATCAGTGATTTGGATGATGGGTGAAAAGCAATCTGTTTAAATTCGCTGATGATACCAAAATTTGGGGTGAGGTGAGCACACTAGTAGGGAGGGAAAGACTGCAGCAAGACCTGGATAGGTTACAGGGGTGGGCTAGCAAAAATAGGATGCGTTTCAATACTGACAAGTGCAGGGAGCTGCACTTGGGCAGTAGTAAACAGCAGCACACTTATAAGATGGGAAACTCTCTTCTCGAGAGCATGGAGGCAGAAAGGGATCTCTGAGTCATTATTGACTCCAAGATGAATATGGGCCAACAACGCGAGGTCACGGTTGGCAGGGCTAACCGGACCTTGTCATGCATCCACAGGTGCATCTCTAGCAGGGACAAGAAGGTGATCCTCCCCCTCTATGCGGCACTGGTCAGGCCGCAGCTGGAGTCCTGTGTCCAGTTCTGTGCGCCCCACTTCAGGAGGGATGTGGTCAACATGGAGAGGGTCCAGAGGAGGGCCACCCACATGATCCGGGGACAACAGGGCAGACCCTACAATGAGAGACTGCAGGACCTGAACCTGTTCAGCCTTCACAAGAGAAGGCTGAGGGGGGACCTGGTGACCATCTATACACTCACTAGGGCAGACCAGAAGGGTTTGGGACAGACCTTGTTTCCCCTAGCCCCCCCCAGCATAACAAGGAATAACGGCCACAAGTTGTTGGAGAGGAGGTTTAGATTAGACATCCATAAGAACTACTTCACAGTCAGGGCGGCTAGGATCTGGAGCCAACTTCCAAGAGAAGTGGTGCTGGCTCCTACCCTGGGGGGCTTTAAGAAGAGGCTTGATGCCCACCTGGCTGGAATCATTTGAGCCCAGTTTTTCTCCTGCTCAGGCGGGGGGTCAGACTTGAAGATCTACAAGGTCCCTTTCGACCCGACTTCTGTGATTCTATGAAAAGAAAGAATAAAAACGGACTGCTCCTCTAACGAGCTTTGCATGCCAAGTTTCAGCAATTTTTTACTGCCGCGTTATAAACCCCTGAAAAACAAGCTTTAAGGGTGTTTATCAATTACATAGATTACCCATTGTGCTCATCATTTTTACGCAACTGCAAATGCCTCCCCACCTTTCCTTCTCCTTGTACAGAGGAAAAAGCCCCGAGGGAAAAGCTGAGCTCCTTCGGGGGTCTGGCTGTGCATTCGCGAGACAGAAAGGAACTGGATGGCCTGACAAGCCCCGAGTGAAATGAGGCGGACGGCCTCTGCTCAGCTCCTAGGGGTTATTGCACCACCTGACCTGGCGCCATCCGTCATAGCAGAGCAGTCACCCATCGTGAAAAGACGCAGCATGGACACCATGTGAATTATCTCTGACCCCTAGAAGGGCTGGCTCCTCCAGAGCAGGTTGGGGTCGTCAGGAGGGCAGCGGAGAGAAGCTGGCCTACCAGACCTGCAATTAAAAAGAGCATTTCAGAGACCAGAGGAAAAGGTGACGGGTTCACGGCATGAACCTGTCCTCACGGTCTGAACAAGAGGGCTACAATCTCAGTTGCCAGCACAGAAGCATTGGTGCTTCCCGGACCCAAGGAACGGGCTGGGTCGCCTATGGACACAGTGCATGACGCCAGGCTCACAGGCCAGAGTGGCTCAGACCACCCCGGAGAAGTAACAGAAGAAATGGATGCCTCAGTGCTGTGTAATCCTCGTGCACACGGTATGCTGGCTGGTGACAAAGCCATGGAGCTAACTGCTGTCAGCACATCTGTTAGAAGCCCAAATTCTCAGGTGTTTATGGCTTGGCTGTAAAACATTTGCTTTGGGCACAACTTTGGTGTAAGGAGGCTTTGCCACATGGTCAGATCAGTAGAGTCCAGCCCCTTCTAAGAAAGAAAAGCCCCCCATAACATCTGGCTGTGGGCCCAATCTTGTAATCCCTCTGTTCCAAGACCGGGCAGAGAGAGGGTAGGCGCACAGATGGGACCTGGGTTGTGCAGTGGTGATAATCGTACGAGAGAGAAAATTCATTCTGTGCTTTTGGCCCAAGAGAATTATTTTAATCAATGAAAACAATTGGCCCAGGCCAACTTTCAAATATAAAAACAGCAAAATAAAACAAATAATTGACTTAATACATAGGTGATTGGATTCAGATGCCTCTTCCCTTTCCTCACTGATGTCCCAATCCTGCAATTTTATGCTCGTTAACAGCCCTAGTTCTGGAAACACACATGCATGGGACTGCTTACCCGCGTGAGGTCTCTTACTCACTACTGGATTCAGCTGGACTGAGATCATGGGTAATGTAACTCACTTGAAATAGCATTTGCTTAATTAATTAATCCCACAAAGATTTACATGACTCCTAATGCTGTGCGACTGACGAGTTCACTGGGGTTATTCGTGGACCCAAGTTTTCATAGCACTAGGACTTAAAATTGGGCAAGCGATTAATCCATTAGTAATTATCAATATTAAATAACAGATCCAATCTCATTTGAAATTCTGTAAAACAAAAGCAACCAACTGTGATGCTGATTGCTGGCTATTGGGCTTGCTTGGTCGTTTTTGGTTTTTTTTTTTTACCCCCAAAATGCTTTGCTAAGCCACCTGGTAGGCATCAAAGACACATTTTGATCCTGTAAAGGGTTACGCATATGGTACTGCTCTCTTACACAATGAAGCAATTGTATATTTCAGGGCTGAGATCCATTTAACACTCTTGAAAAGCCCCCAAATTAAAGAGAGTTAATATGACCCCCCCCCCCCACACCCTTTGGATGACAGGGGAATCCACTGGTCTCCAGACCAGCCACTGTCCTTTGCCAAGTCATTTTTTCCTTCCTGGTTTATCTACTCTCATGCTTTCAAAGAGGATAGGTGTTACGGCTCTTGTGCGGGTTATCAATAGGGACTGAGGGGTCCCACTTTCAACCCCGGTCCGTAAGAGCAGATTCTCTCCAGGGAACACTGGCCTGACAACTCAGGATGTTATCGTGGGCCATGGACTTGTACAAAATCTGTGTCGGAGAAAGAAAGGATGCATGTGAGAATTACAGCTGCTCTGCACGGAGCCTTGGGAGGGCTTTTTTTTTTTTTTTCCCTGGGATTTTCACCCCCCAAAAATCATAAAGCTCCAAATGTTTCCATTACTCAGCTCCTGAGTGAGTAGGAAGAGAGGATGCGAGTATTCCCTGGAGATTTAATTGCACTCCCCCACCAAACGGGCGGAAAATCAGAATTAAGGAACCACTCTGCAGCTGTGGCAGGTGATTCCAGGAAACATGATTGCTTTTCTTGCCACAGTGTTGGCGCGCTGTCTGTGCTACTACAGCTAGAAGCCATGGGCAGAACTGTGGCCCCAAGTCACTGCCTGTGTGGGTAAATGAGGGGGATGACTAAAGAGAGACAACATGCTGGCAGCTGCTCCCAGAGCCACTGGGCATAAGGCAAGACTCAATGCTAGTCTGTGCACTCCGGTGGCGCCGTGTGCATGGGATGGGAGTTTATTGTATCTGCTTCAACAGGACCTGCAGGAAGACGAAGAGCATTCCTTAATCCTGCCACCCCCATTACACATTTGCATGCAACTCAGCACCTTTTAACAGTCCCATAAGATATTGTGCAAGTCCCTGACCCTAAACTGGGGATCCCATTATACAGTGCTGTTTCAGGGAAAAGCCACTCTTCTGCATTGTGGAATCATGGTGCCCCTATAACAAGAAAAAGGAAACTCGAGAGAAAAACCTTACAGGGAAGAGATAAGCATGAAAGGCTGCCCATAAAGGGCTGGGAAGGGAAGCCCTCCCGGCTAAACAGGGAAATCACGGTCCTCCTTAGAAAGAAGAAAGAGGCGTACAAACAATGGAAGCTGGGGACAGGCCTCAAGGAGGACTATACAACAACGGCCCGCACGTGTAGAGAACAAATTAGAAAGGCTAAGGCGGCGACCGAACTTAGATTAAAAACGGGAATCAAGGACAACAAAAAGTCCTTCTTTAGGTACATAGGGAACAAGAGGAAAGCAAATGGGAGTGTGGGGCCATTGCTCAACAACTCAGGACAGCTGGTTACCGACACTCAGGAGAAAACTGAACTCCTGAATGACTACTTTGCCTTGGTGTTTCTCCAGGCCACGGGGAAAATCATGCCAGACAGGGTACAGAATGAGCAGGGCAGAAATGAGTGCCTCCCTACTGTTGCTGTAGAACTGGTGTGTGATCAATTAAAGAAATTAGACATATATAAGTCAGCAGGACCGGATGAACTCCATCCAAGGGTGCTGAAGGAGCTGGCCAACATCATTGTGGAGCCCCTGGCGAAACTGTTCCAAAACTCATGGTGCTCCAGAGAGGTCCCCGAGGTCTGCAAGAGGGCCAGTGTTGTGCCCAAGTTCAAGAAAGGGAAGAGGGAGGACCCAGGTAACTATAGGCCAATTAACCTAACTTCAATCCCAGGGAAAAGCCTGGAAAAAATTCATTCAGAGGTCTATGTGCAATAGGCTTGCAGAAGGTAGGATTCTGAATGACAGCCAGCATGGCTTCATTGCAGGCAGGTCTTGTCTAACCAACCTCATCTCCTTTTACAATCAGATAACTCACCACCTGGATAAGGGAGAAGTGGTGGATGTTATACACCTTGACTTCCAAAAAGCCTTTGATCTGGTACCCGACGATGTTCTTGTGAGAAAATTGGAAGATAGTGGGCTTAACTACAAGACAGTAGGTGGGCACAAAGCTGGCTGCGGGGTAGGACCCAGAGAATCCTACTGAACAGACCTGTATCGTCCGGGTGAGAAGTGAGCAGCGGTGTCCCGCCGGGGTCGGTCCTTGGTGCTGTACTTTTCAACGTCTTTTTTTCAAATAATTTGGATGAGGGGGTGAAGACTAAGAGCTGACTGCCCAGGTTTGCAGAGGACACCAAGTTATGGGGAGTGTGGTCACACTTGAAAATAGGCTACAGATACAGGTGGACCTAGACAGGCTGGCAAGCTGGGCAAGTCAGAACCAGATGAAGTTCAATGTCAAGAAGTGTAAAGTGCTCCACTTGGGGACAAACAATCCCTTGCACACCTACAGGCTTGGCAATGCCAATCTGACCAGCACTAGGAATGAAAGAGACCTGGGGGTAATAATAGACCACAGCATGAATATGAGCCAGCAGTGCGACTCTATTGCCAGCAAGGCAAATAATACATCAATCGATGCATGTCCAGCAAGACCGAGGAAGTGATTCTTCCACGCTGTTCTGCACTAGTGAGACCCCAACTGGAGTACTGTGTCCAGTTCTGGGGGCTGCACTTTAACAAGGACGTGGTACAACTTGAGAGAGTCCAGAGAAGGCCACCCATATGACTAGAGGCTGGTACAGCAAGCAATATGAGGAAAAGCAGAGGGACCGGGGATTCTTCAGCAGGAAAAAAAGAAGGCCGAGAGGGGACTTGGTAGCAGGTTACCACTACGTCAGGGGAATACATCCTTCTCTTCTTTTGGAGCGGTCAGTTGCCCAATGCAATCTCCGAATGCCAGATGCAATACTGCAGGCTCACGTTAAAGTAACCCGAACAGAACCTAGGAGAGGCGAAGAGCGGATCCTGTCTCAAGGTGCTTGGCTTTGCATCCTATGAGGCTTAAACCCCACTGGTGACCATTTACTCAGCTAAGATGGCCCTGGGATGTTTGGGAGGCTGCTCCACTGGTCTCTAGTTGTCACCTTCCCTGTGTCCCACGGTTGGAAGGAGAGCTCGGGGGGAAGGTGAGTTTTGCAGCACACTCTGAAAACAGTTCAGCTCATCTCCCACGGGCCTATGTCATAGCCAGAGCTAGGAACACTATCTTCTGTGCCCACAAGCTGTCTCTGAGCACAACTAGCCACATCTTTCCAAATGAATGGGTGAATGAATGACGATGCCAATCTCCAAGGTAAACGGGCCTCAACTTGAGGGGATTAAGGCTTGCTTTAATGTGGAGCAGCATCAGTTTAACTTATGCCCATCTAGTTCAACCACTGCTAAAGCCGTTCCCTTGAAACCCAGCATATTTCGGATGATTAGGAACAAGTTGAAGTGAAAATAAAAAGAAGTTGCCCCGAGCCAAAATCAGAGCCTCTGCACAGGGGTTGGCACCACCTCGATTCAGCTACTTAAACTGAAGCAGTGCAGTGTGATGTGCAGATGAGGCTGGAGACAATGGCTTTGACCTGGCTCCAGAAGGGAGCAGGGGAGGCAGCGAGGCATGCAAAACGCTGGCGCAAAGCACGTTTAGCAGGTTTCCCGGCTCTGGAGGCAGGCTGCTGCACAGCAGCCATCAGACAAGCCCCACTAGTATCTGTCCACGTCTTACCCTGACCTGCCCTCAGCGCTCCTGAGGCACAGGTCACGAAAGACTTGTCATTGCATTTATAAAGCAAACGCTCCTCCTTCCACCACTGCCGATGGCTTGTCCTGTCCCCTCCTGCAGGAGAGTCCCTGCAGTTCTGCTAGGCAAAACTTTCTCCCCCAGGGCAGGGGGTGCTCTGGCCATGCAGCGAGCTGCTGTGGGCACAAGCACGTGGCCAAAGGGACACATGATTACAAATACCTCATTCCTACCCTCCACCCCGGCAAAGGGAAACCAGACCCGAGAGGGAGCCTCCTACAGCTCCAACCCTTTTGGGTGAGCTCCACAGCCTGGAGGAGGACAGAGTTTGAGGTCTGGCTTCCTCGCAACACACCTGCACACGTCCAGACTGTGGCCAGCTAGTGGGATTTGAAGCTTTAGATTGCGGCACCAAGACCTCACGTAATAATTGGCTGCATTCCCCTTTTTGATCACAAGCCGAGACCTTCCAAAAGGTCTGAAGAGGTAACACCCTTGTGGGCTCGTGTACAGACTCACAAATGTAAACTCTGCTCGTGTTACCAGGCTGCCCAAGAAACATCTGGCTTCCACCTGCCATGCAACCATCCGCCAGCCCCTCTACAAGGCTGCTTTGCTGTGCCCAGATTGCATCGGAGAGGGACTCCTCAAGGCCAGGCTGCATCTGAGAGGAGCGAGCGTCTCTAAGGCAGTTCACAAAACTGAGAGCAGTCAATTGTAAAGTGCAGGTAACAAGTTCATTAATAAAAAAGAACAAAACTCCAGAGCATACTTTTAATTTTTAAGGGGAAGAAATAATGGGGGTTTGGCCCCACCTGCTTTCCCCAAGTACAGGCCAGCTTCTCAAATGATACAGTCTTAGCTTCACTGATATTAATGGAAGTAGATCAATTTACACCAGACGGGATCTGACCCCAAAAGTTACCCAAATCAGCATTCCTCCTTTATCCTCTCTCCCGCCCTAGCGGTCTCAACAATCAGCATTGCCACCTCATGGGAACTGTCATTTGGGGGTGGGGGAGGGAGGGCTGTACAGCAGGCCCGAGACATGACTATCACCAACAAGTCTTAGCAGGGTCTCATGCAGACACAGTAGGTATTAAGTCTAAGACGTCCAGCTACAGAGTAACCCATAGCCCATCAGCTAACAGACCTTAAAACTCAGCCTGCAGCAAGACACACTACACATTAGCACACCTGCCTTATCCCAGCAGTTGCATACACTCACAATCACCCATTCCCGCTGTTTTGGCTCGTATAATAATGGGCAATTGGAAGGGTAGCACAGAAACCATTTCTCTCCCCATCCCTGTAGCCCTCATCATCTTCATTATACCAATGATTAAGAGCAGTCAAGGACTTCAGCCACCATGCCTTGCATGGCAAAGAGGAGAGTTTCTGCTATGTTGTCATTATACTGGACACATCTGGTGCTCCTTCCAGTTGTATCTATTGAAAGCCATTCATAAAAGTGCCATGAACAGTATTAGCCTCTCTCAACAGGTGACTTTCTGCTTATACTACTAGATGGCGAGCATTTGGTTCCCACTGGTTGGCTTCTCCGTCTTCTGTAGGAGAAAGAAAAGAAAGCATCCTGAAAGAGGAATCTGTAAACTGTAGAGCATTTTTCCAATAAAGACGTAGAAATCATAGAAAATGAGGGTTGGAAGGGACCTCAGGAGATCATCTAGCCCAACCCCTTGCTCAAAGGAAGACCATCCAGGATGGTCACCAGGATCTGGGGGAACACTTGTTTACCAGAGCGTCCCAAGGGATGACGAGATCAAATGGTCATAAATTACTACAAGACCGTTTCTTTACTGTCCAAGCCCCCACGGTCTGGTACAGCCTGCCATCGGAGGTGGTTCAAGCACCTACTTTGAACGCCTTCAAGAACAAATTGGATGCTTATCTTGCTGGGATCCTATGACCACAGCTGACTTCCTGCCCCTCGGGCAGGGGGCTGGACTCGAAGATCTTCCGAGGTCCCTTCCAGCCCTAATGTCTACGAGTCATCCCCGCCAAGGCTTTGTCTAGGTGGGTCTTAAAAACCTCCAAGGATGGAGCTCCCACCACTTCTCTGGGTAACTTTCTGCTTATGCTCCTGGATGCCAAGCATTTGGTTCCCCACCAGTTGGCTTCTCCATCTTCAGTAGGAGATTTAAGAAGAAAAAAAAAAAGAGAGACGATCTTGAAAGAGGAATCTGTAAACTGTAGAGCATGTTTCCAATACAGACACTTCAGGCTCTGCCCATCAACATCACCATCAAGGCCCGTACTTATTTTGCAACCTGTTTGAGAGAAAAGAGAGAGACTGAAAGAGAGGCTTCCTGGAAACAGCAAGCTCCTCCTGCTTTACGATATTATCATATCTTCCTCTGTTTCACTCTGCTCCCTCCCAGCCTCAAGGGCTTCCTTGTCCATGCCAAAAGGCAAGTAAGAACATCTGATCAAGCTAGTGGAGGAGGAGGCAGGAGGCGTTGAACAACAGCCATCAGGCCAGAACACATATCCATCTCTACTGCTTAAAACTGTGCATAGGCCCTCAACACATCCTGGGAAACATTACTGTTTGAACCCACGATGAATTCTACAACACTACAACCCAGATTATTTTCTTCCTTTCTGCAGGAAGCATTTTGTAAAGGCTCCAGGTTATGTCCAATCTTCCTCTGGAAGAGGTACGGCGCATAAAACCCATCTTGCTTTTCTGGTTCCCCAATGCTTCTATCACACCGCTCTTCCAGAAAGGCTTTCATTCTGCAGAAAATAAGGCTTTCTGGCGATGCACAGAGAAAGGAGATGTTCAGAAACTCTATTAGATGAGCTTGACCATTTCATAAACTCCTTCAGAGACCAAAAAAAGATGGCCTGTGCTGCTTTTTCTACAATAAACAGCCTAGAGATATTAATAAGTTATATCTCAGTATCTTGGCATCTCCTAAGGTGGCTGGTACTGTGGTACTGTCTTACTGTCCCTTTTTCAGCTTCTAAATTACATCGGAAAAAAAAAACCTCGATTCTTTTCATGTTCTTTAAATATTACAGCATAGCCGCAGGGATATTATGAGGAGCAGGTAGTCTGTGAGACAGTTTCTTTGTTAGCCTGTGAAGGAGTTTGAACACCACCAACTTAAGGATACACCAAAAATAGCTGGCCTTCGGTACATTATTATGGCTTCCAGGATGTGACATCCTTCCTTCCAGTTAACTTTGAGGACACATCTCATGCCGCTTTAATACTCATAGGAAACTCTGCAGCAAGGCAGAGCTAAACAAATTTGGACAGAGAAAAGGCATGACAGTTCTGACTTCTGAACTCTCTTTTTCTCCCAGTTCAACTCCTACCATATGGTAGCAGCAGGGAAGGCTGTGTCTCAGGTTTTCAGAATGGCCAACGTAGACCTAGTACTGCAGCTGCATCAGAGACTAGCAACATCATGGACATACTGATCAGGCAAACGCTCATAAAGTGGTCCCTGCTAGCAGATCTATCACCAGTGGTGTCACCAAGAAAGAAAAGCCTTCAGCAGAACCTCCCCAAGCCCAATCCCCTGCGACAGGGAAAAAGTGAGGCTGGGGTGAAATGTCAGCTCCTGAAGGGCAAAGCAAGGACACTCGGTCTCTGCTGTGTGTAGACGGGAGGAGGGAAGCAGTGGGGGAGGAAAGGACTGGGATGGAGCCGCAAATAAATAAGGACAATGCACAATTTATGAAGACAAGCCCGTAGTAAGTGCTATTCACCCAGAGTGTAAATTGGTATTGATGTCACAACACGGCCCAACCAAAAATAATGATGATGATAATTTAGCGCCTGCACTATATCTCACTCAAGCCACTGCCCCATCCAGCCACAGCTCCCACCCTGCCTTCCTCTTCCCCTTCTCTTTTCATTGGTATCCTCCTAAATCAAAGACACTCAATGCTGATTTGATTATAACCCCTTATTTTATTTATCACCTGCTGCTCGCTCTCCCCCCTTCTCCCTGCAAGTTCTCTGTGGGCATCTTGGTTGTTTTTCAGTGCCTGGCAGTGCTCTCCGGGACGAGCCTGTCTCTGGGCTGCAGGAATTAGATTCTCTACTGGCGTGCATGCCATCCTTGGTGGCTCCCCATTTGTCATCCTTTAATCTCGCCTCTTTTATGCTCCAGATTCTGGCTACCCAGGCCTGTCTTCCCAGGTTTATAGCCCTGACTTACTTCCCTCCTGTAACATTTTACTGCTTGCTTATGGGCCCTTGGGGGCCTCATTTACACAAGTGCTGTTTTTGCTATAGTTAAGACTAATTTGCTGGGTTAGGGTTTGCTCTTGCATCCTGTGCTCTGCTCGGCTCCCAGACTCCCCTCTCCAGCAGGGAGGCACAGGATCTGCTCAGACAGAAGATTACCCCCCTGCATCCCCCTTTCAGTGTTGCCTTTCCTGAGTTGCATTCCCCCTCGCTTTGCACATTTCTCTCTTGCTCCTTGTTGCCTACCTGCCTTGTGTGCTGGCTTTTGGGTTTGGAAGATCCAAGGTGGGAGTTTTCACCTGCCAGCCACCTCCCTGCTCTGGCTCCAGTGCCACAGGGAGACATCAGGCCAAAATCAGGGCGAAATCTTCGGAAACAGGCTTCGTGGCTCAGGGCTGGCCGACTCACCATTGCTCCTCTAACATGTTATCCTGGGTTTTCCTTTGTTTTGGGTTTTGTTCTTCTTTATTTTATCATTGAAGGAGAAAACACTTTCCTTGTCACCTAAGTTCATTTCCTCACCTGGGCTGTATATAGCTGCTGCATGACCATTAGAGGCCTACTTCTTCGTTTTATATATCTGCGTACATACTCACATGCACACAAACAGACGTACACATATGTACATGGCTCATTTCAATAAATCTTCCTACCCAGGACTCATTTTCCAGCGCTGCTTGCTTTCCTCGGCTCTCACAGCTCCCATTCCAGCTGGGCTGGAGATTTATTTTGTTTACGTACCAGTTTTCCTATGAAATCACAGCACAATCAATGCCTCTCCCTTACATTCGCTTAGCGGTACCAGTGAACCTCCTACTGGGCAGACTAACCCAGCTGAGAGCTGTATCGCCAACCCACTTGGAGCCCCAAGGGAGACACCTAGCATGCACAAAACAGGGTTGACGGCGGCTACTATTAATAATAGGCAAGCATGATCCATGTGAGCTGCAATTCCCAACATGGATCCAACTAGGTGACTGGGCTCCATCAAAAAGCAGCACTGCAAAGTTGAGAGTCAAGATCTCTGCCAACTGTATCACAGGCAAGCAGTGCAAGTACCGAGTTGTAGGCAGTCTGGAGGAGCAGGGAGGATAGACTAGACAAGTACGTGAGTCAGAGGCTAATCCGGACCAGGAGCTGGGCTGCATGAGAGAGTCAGAACCAGAGAGTCCAAGCCGAAGTTGTAGTCAGCAAGTAAGATCCATGTCTGCAGCCAAAGCAATGCCAGAAAATCCAGGACACCAAAATGGGGTTAGGAGAAGCAGAGATCTAGGCAGGACCCAGCTAACAGCTGCTGTAGTTTGCCAAGCATTGAGCAGCCAAAGCCTAAATGAAGGGCCTGGGCTTTGCTCTGCAGCTGGTGAGCTTGTCTCTCACAGCCGGTGCCAATCTGAAACCAGGTGGCCCTAATGAGGTTGCAAATTGTCTTCTAACAAGCCAGTGTGCGCACCACTGTAGACGCATAAGCCCCTCATCTCGGCTGTTTTTCCCTAGTGTAATGTATCCTGGGGATTCAGTGTCCCTGTAGCATGTCCCTGCGTGAAATTCTGCAATCTGATCATACTCTGCCTTGCGCCGTGTATACCAACTCACCTCTACACATGCAGCCTCTGCAAAAACACAACCTCAGGTTTAAATGCGACTTATGTGGCAGTGGTGTAAGTCACTGAGGTACAGGGCTAGGAAGAATCAGGTGAACTATCCTGAATGGAGACCTTTCCCAATGTTTAAAGCAAACCAAAGAGAATTAAAACTTCTATTAGAGAGTCCCACATGCCAAGATCAGGGCGAACCATTGATCTCTGCCTCTGGGGGCCATCTTCCATCGGCATGAAGGGTAGCACTGTAACAACATCAAGCTGCTGAATACTAACGAGTGAATCTCCAGATAGGACTTACTGAGCATATCTACATGAGATGCTAAATGCACAGTAGACTAATTCTTCTGCACGTTAGCGCGTCATGCCAAAAGCCATGCTATTGCACTAATGCCCAGTAGAATTAGTCTACTGGTATCAGCGTCACTAAAAAGGCGTGCGTTGGTGCTACTGCACAGTAGCACCAGTTACTACACAGTCAGTTAGCACTTGTTATTACAAATACCAAAGTTAATGTGCAGTACCTAATGTAATGCACATTAATGCACATGTAGACATGCCCTCCACCTCCATGTTACAGAAGGATAGACTGAGATTCTAGCAGTCCTCCGCATTGGCCTCACTCTGCTCCATCTGAAATCAGCATAGTACAAAGGGAGTTGCACCTCCTTGTTGACTGTGCTGAGCACCAGGTTTGGCCAGAGCTGAGTCCTTTCAGAAACCCCACCTCACATGCCCAACTAACTAAACCCCTACCCAAACTACAATTTTATAAAGAAACAAAACCAAAAGGACCCAGCCAACTAAGTGCCTCAGAACAGCAGGAGTCTGAGATATTACAGTGGGGTCCTGATCCACAATAAAGGGTCCTCAGTGTTGGAATCAAAACTTGTGAAAGAGGTGATATCTTTTATTAGACCAACCAGATATTTGCAAACAAATTATTGTATTTATCTGCAAGCTTTCAGGCACACTCACCCTTTATCAGGCATAGGAGAGAGCAAAGATTGTAAAAGTTTTCCTAGGTAGAAATGAAAATTCGTATTTCACAGGAGAGCCGAAGGTGTGGTAAAATCTCCTGTTTGGAACAGTTCCTTTTGTCTAGGTTAGGCCCAGAGAAAAGTTGAAACAGTCTTTTTGCCTCAAAGTTGTCTGGTGGGTGGCAAGCTGGGTGTTGGCGTTGGTGTAATTTGAACGATAAATAATACCAATAGTATTCCAAGTATGTGATTTTTGCCAGCAGTATCAACCACAGGCTGCATTTCAGAAGCCCCTGGGAACCTGGACTGCAACATCTTTATCCCTCCCACTCTTCCTTTCCTCCTTTTTTTCTTTTAAAAATGGAAAACACATGCCAAAAACCAGTAATCCAACCATAAGCACATGCTCATTGTGGTCATATGATCTCCATCAAGCACATGATTATTTTCCACTTCGTTCCATCTTCTTTTTCATCCCATCGCCGTGCATCTCCTCGTCTGCCCTCTGCAATGTGCGGTCTGTAGCCTGTTTTTACCTGAATACATTGCTGATTGGGTTCCCTCAAGCAGGGGTGGGAGGAAGGGAAATAGCAACAGTCTTGCTGCCTGCCAGTTTCCTGTCCTGGTGTGAGAAACCTCCCATGGTGCCAGGAAAGTTTGCAGGGAGATAAGGATAAGTGTGCCAAGGGATGCCCTCAGACCCCGCTTCCAGCTGGTACTGGCAATAAAGACACAACACACCATAAATTCCTGCAAACCTCACTTGTTTTAAGGGGAGAGCAGTGCTGGTCTAATGTATTTAGCAGCTAAAAAATGGGGAACTTGAAACCCGACACAGCCGTTTCTGTGCGCTAGGCAAAAATACAACACCAGACTCAACAGAGCCAGTGGGGTGGTCTGGTGGCAACCACTCTACAGCCTGTAGGGTTAGGAGGGCTGAGGAACAGGTCCCAGAAAGGTTTCAACTGGATTCATGTTCAGCCCTCATTGGCAGGAAGGAAGGACATCATGATTAGTGGGGAAGGGGGTAATAGGAAGAGACAGACAGACAGATGGACAAAGAGCTTGTTTCCCTCTGATAGATACAGCCCACAGATCATCTAAGCCAGTGGCCCCTGGCTCACTGCTCCATAGGCAAGTTGTGGCCCGTGAGACCCTCCGGCATTGCTCACAACTGTAGAAAATTAAAGAGTTAAATGTGAGGTTGACCAGGACAGTAAAGCATTATGTTGCCTGCAGGGTATGTACCCTTACTTACCCGACTGCGGGATTCAAGATCACTGCACATACCCCAAGGTGGGCTGGCTTTGCAAGGGATTAGCCAATAAGGGACGTGCTTATGTTTTTAAAAAAGTGCGGTCAGGAGAGGGGAGGGGAGAACAGCTTTGCACTCCAGATCAGAAACTAAGGTGCCAGTGAATGGTCTCCAGGATGGGGGCTGCAGCGGTCTTCTCAGTGTCCCCAAGACCCCTGCACTGGGGACTCCATAGACATTAACAGTTTACCTCTCAGGGACTTTCAAGTCCAGTAAGCATATCTGGGGAGGGGGTTGGAAGCCTCCCTCCACCCAGAGGCATCGCATAGCCCCTTGTGCCCCTGCAACGGTCCTGAAAACAGACCTGGCATCATGTGGTAGGATTCCTGCTCCCAGAGGCTGACACTGAACCCCAACTTGTTGGGGAGGGGAAGGCCACTGCCTATCTAGCCTTCACTAGCGCTCCCAAACCCAAGAGCAGGGCGATCAGAGCTCAGCCCTGTCTGTGTCTGGCCCTCCAGGCAGGAGCCTGCCCCATCGCTTTGCTGGATGAGCCTAGAAGAACAAAGAGTAACTTAAATGAGAGAGGTCCATTTGGGAGGCAGTAGCTAAAGAGCAATTATGAAAGGGAAGATGGGCAAAGGCCCTCCCCCCTCTCCGATATAATCCCGCTTGTAGCCAAAGCAGCGGGGCCTGAACTGGCGTCTCATGGCAAAATGAATGCACGGGCTTCCCCCTCCCCCTCCGCGACATGTTAGCGGAGAATGACTGGCGGCTGGAAGTCCAAAGGGAGGCGATGCACAAAAGACCTTAATTAGGAAACTGAAAGCAGCGGCGGCAAGGGGAGGAGGAGGGAGAGCTGAACCCAGGGTCAGCGCCGCTGGGGTAATTCTCCCAGGCACTGATGGCTAAGTGACCTCCCTAATCATCCACTTGAGCAATGGGGAGGGGGAGAATACCCTCAAATGTGTGCGTGTGTTTGTGTGTGCACGTGCGTGTGTGCGCACATGTGTGCATGTATGTCTTCTCTTCTTTATTTATTCAATTTTTTTTTTTAAAACCGATTTAGTCCCTAATCCTCATCTAGCTATTAACTCCTCCCTGCCTGCTCACCAAGTCTCCTATGGAGCACAGATCAACTCACTCTTGGGTCCAAGTTCCGAGCCGCCCCGCCTGGCAATACCCATGCCTCCTGCTCCCTGCTGTTCCAGGACGTACTTTTAACGAGGCTCAGATGCATCTCAGAGCCACTGCACCTCTAGAGCCATTCCTAGGGAGATGCACACCTCAGGGGCTTCGGGCTTCAGCAGTGCACAAAGGGCCTGGCCTTTGTGCTGGGCATCACCAACATCCATTGGCTTCTTTTGGTGCTGTGGGCACACCACATCCCTGGGATCACACTGCTCGTTTCAAGTCAGACACGATGGAGGGGATGAGAGCAGCAGGGGTGCCCTGGGGAGGTGATGTCCTGAGCATCAGAAAAAGAGGAAAGGAGTAAGAAGAGAGACTCTCTCCCCACCCGTGTGCCGCATTAGCAAGTCTTGCCAATCCTCCCAAAATAAACTGGACCGTCCTGCCTGCTCTCTCTGCCTCAGTGAGACAGTGGGAGGCTGGGCTGAGCCTTGGGCCATCCCGGATCGGGGGACCTGGGGCTGAGTTGACCTGAGCTGTCCAGTCCTCCCAAGGAGAGCATTAACTAATGCTCATCAGTGATACTTGTGCAGGACCTCAGCCCAGGTCCCTGGAAGTCACTGGGATGGCTGTCATTGCCTTCAGCGACCTCTGGACCACAGCAGCATCCATGCCACATCTGAGATGCCCTCTGCTGGAGCTGGAGCCATCTCCCAGCCTCGAGAGGGGAGGACTCAGCTAATAGCTGCAGAGGTCCCAACCTCCCAAGCAAACTTTGCCATTTCCCAAGGCGCCAGCCAACACGTCTCCTGGAAGGGGTTAAAAGCCATTCTGATTTGAATTAATTCCGGGTGCGTCTGGCTGCCAACGCTTTGCATTTCAGCTTTTAAACCCATGTCGTTATTTACTTTCTGAAACCCAGCGCGGAGCCGGCTTCTCTCCTGGCTCCCTCCCTCCGTCTGTCTGTCTGTCGCTCGCTCTCTCTGGGAAGCCTCCTTTGTGGCGGTTGCATGGCTCAATGATTCCCAAGTCAGTGCAAATATGGAAAATCCATATCAAACAATGACCCGGGAGAGGGAAGGAGGAAAGCTTCATTCACTGCCAGACTTGCTTCTCTCCCCTCTTTCCCCCTCCTCCCGCCAGACGCCTCTGCCACCGCCCTGCCTGTTTTGTGTGTGGAGCAGCAGAAGCGGTCATGCTCCGCACCCTTTGGAGAGGGGAAGGCAGGGGGTAGAGGAGCCCGGCAGTGGGGCTGTGGATGGAGGGGGGTCACAGAGGAACAGAATGAACTTGTTCTCAGGGAAGCATCCAGACTGGCAGGTTTCTTTTATCCTGTTTCAGTTCAGTAAAAGCCTCAATTAACTCTACATTAATTATTAAATCAGAACAATGCGTCTCTAGGTTCCAACAGCTAGATTCTGTTACTGCCGTTGCTTTGGGGAGCGTGGCTAGTTTTACAACTTAGGACATAAATATCATTCTTCAAGGAGTTTCTGGGTGGTTGTTTTCATTTTCCTCTTGCTGGCTGCGTATAGCATTTTTAATGAATACATCTCTGTCTCCGAGCGCTCGCGCACACACAAGGTAGTAGCAGAGAAAGCCTTTGCGGGTCTGTCTGCATTGGGTCAAGATGAATGCACCCCTTATAGCCTGCAGTACCCTGAAAAAAAGCCTTTCCATGCAGCACATGCTTCCCCCAAGCGCATGCAAGTAGAAGCACTACTAGCAAGGTGAATCCACTTTCCCAAAATGCTTCTCACCGCACCTCCATTGGTCGAGGTGTCTGCACAACCTGGGCAGCTGGGAGCAGGCTCTTCAGGGCCATGTTCAATAGGAGTGGCTCGCTCAGTTGGAAAGAGCAGAGGATCCCAAGCATGCCCTGCCCTTCCACCTGTGGCCCGTCTCCTCTGCCCAGGCTGGCTGTGAGGATTCAGTTGACCTAGGCCACCAGCAAATATGGACCTCTTACTACCCACCGACTGGATGACAGTCTATGACCCCCAGAAAGGAGAACTCTCTCCATGCTACTCTCAGTCCCTTGCCAGTCACCCCACTAGCATCATTAATCGCACCCGTTGGTACAGATAGCCGGAACGTGGTACAACCAGCTGTGGAGCTGCTCTGTGTATCGTTGCGTGGTGCAAGCATCCAGAAGCAGGTTGGGTGATCAGAAGTTGGGTGGCACGTCCAATTTCTTCCCTCCTGCTCCCAGCACAGTGGAGTGACATCGTGTCTTGGCACAGTACTGACTTGGTGGATCCCCCTGGGCCCATGACTTGCTTGGCCCAGCTCTACTACTCCCTATGCTCACAATCGCCTCTCCCAATCCAGCTTTGCAGGAGCTCTTCAAGCTCTTACTCCTGTGGGTTAGTGTATTCCTGCCTTCTGCCTTCCTACCAGACCAGCATCTGACGAATGCCTTCCCCAATGAGAACAGTCCCAGGGCCATTCAAGACAGCTTTCCCCGGAGGCTGCCCTCCCACTTCCTACCGAAGCAGATTGGAAGCGCTAAGGTGAGCCCGGCTCTGGCTCCAGCAAAATGCTGATGTTTCTAGTGGGAATTTAGTGCCTCTGGGAAGCAGCCAGCTTGACAGCACTGGATGCCACAGCTCCGCAGCCACGGAGCAGGCGCATTACAGCCTGGCAAGTTGCCCCCTTCTGCTCTAAACCGGAGGGGAGCAGCATAAGGGGCAGGGGACTTCCACCCCAAGTGCTGCAAAACCTCCAGCCCTATGGAAAAAGGCAGAAGATTTAAGTTCTCGCCTCCACCCCTATTTTCCTCCCTCCCTTTCCCTTGTTGTGAGTGGTTAGCTGCTTCCTTCATCGTGTGCAGAATAAATGAACGTGATGAGAAGCCCCTGGGGCCATATTCACAGCTGGAAAGAGCGGGAGTGACCCCAAGGGCTTCTCTGCCAGTGTCTGGGCCTCCTAATCCCTCAAGCACCTTGTGTGACAGAGGGGACTGGCAAGGAAATATGTGGTTCAGGCGTGAGACAACATGGGGTGAGGTGGGGAGCAAGAGACGTGGCAGTGGGGAAGCGAAGGAGCAGAAGATGGAGGGAGGGGAAGGGATGAAACAGAGCCTACAGATTTCCTACCTAAATTGTGATTCTCAGGCATACAACCCTGTCCAGTTTCCCAGCAAGAGGGTGACACAGTGGTGCTCTTTCCCACCTCACCCCAGGCCCAAGCAGCACAGTTCCTCTGGGCCAACAGCAATGGTTTCAAGCAAAAGCTTTCTGGGAACTGAGAGCCCTACACTGTTCCTCCCTATGCCCTTGTCTTTCATTAAGGATATCTATCTAGCTATCTATTGATATCTTTGAGGGAAGAAAAAGAGCAGTAATAGGATATATATATAAATAAATATAAATGACCGGGTGAATTGCTCAGAATAGGTTGGCTTTGGAAGGAATGCCCTCAGCCCAGAGGCATCATGCCATGCTTCTGCTTCCTCGGAGCACCGGCACCATGAGTCATTCAGCCCTTGGCCATGGTTTTTGGCTGACATTACCAACTAAGGGACCTCTAGGAGACAGCGGCCTTTGGGACACGGATGCCCATCCATAATGAAAGGGACCAAGATCCAGCATGTTGTTTCACAGGGGTCACCCAACAGCTCTGCTATGATGCCCTCGGTGCCACTTCTGAGGCTTCTGGCCACCCTCCAGACAACTCTGCCTGAGAACGTGCCCTGAACGAGATCCAAATTCTCAGCAGACCCTTTAGTGCTTCCAAAGCCAGGTAAATACTTTCGGTGTCACCTCTGGGGCATCTGCCCCGGGATCACCATCCTCTCCACTCGGTCTAAGTCCTGTGAGTTCACCTCTTGCTGGGCACCTGCACTGCAGGCATCCCAGGATAACAGCATGACAGCAAGGGTTCAGGCTGGACAAACAGCAATCCTGCTTCTGTTTTGGCAGTCACTGAACCAGGGAACTCCAGCCCTAGCTAGAGCAGGGGACAAAGGAGGCCCTTTTTGCAACTCAACCCACATGGGAGCAGCCCACATGTATTGCAAAGATAGATAGTTTCTATGCACTTAGACAGGAACCAACTCACCTTCATCTGTGCCCCACAATCTGGAGTACCAGATTTGGCTTCAGAGGTAGTAAAAAAAAAAAAAAAGAAATCCCTGAAATCCAATTAACCCTCTCTTCCAAACAAGAATGACTAGCTTTTACCCTTTGACTTCTCCCTTCTGCAACATCAGTGACTGGTGCCTCACAACTGAATCTGGCCTGAGATACTTGGGGAGGGGGAGCTGGAGAGTTGACCCAAAATCTCTGCATGGCTCCAAGTTCTCCCAGCTCTCTAGAAAAGGTTGGGTCCTCAACTGCTCTCTTCAGCATCGCAGCTGCCTACTGCCCTCAGGGCCTGTCTTAATGAAATTCAGTCAGTGACACAACGCAGCATCTAATGCATCGTCTCTCACAACCCTGGGAGAAATGCGCTGAGAATTTAAAAAGCCAAACCGCAGCCCTTCCCCAAAAACAGATTTATTTGGGACTGCACCCTGCCTTCAGTTACACTTGCTCCATCTCGCTGAGTTCAGCGGAGCAGCACGAATGTAAATGAGGACAGGATTTGGGCCTTGGCTAGGTGTTGGATGCTCAGCAACGAAGTCTGTCCTGAGCCGATGTCCACGTAGCTCCTTAAAATGCGGCGGGTGTTAGTCCCCATGGAAAAGGCCCTTCTTGCTCAGAGCGACCAAAGGTGGAAGTGAGACAAGGGTACATGGAGACCTTTGGAGCGGGGGACAGAGCTGACAATTTTTTTTTCTAGCCTAACTTTGGAAAGGGATAAATGCGTGAGTGCAGAAGTGGGGTGAGCGGGGAGGAGAGAGAGAGAAAAACTGCTGAGAATGGACAAAAGCAATAGGAGGGCAGACTTGGACAGACCAGCAGGGTAAAGAGATTGCCCTGCCAGTGTCCAGCTGGCCAGCCTGCCCTCCTTACTGTCTCCCTCGCTCTCCTCCTCAGACTGGGGGAGCTGGCACTGCTTCATGCTTGACCTGCAATGCCGCCAACAGCCTGTGATTTGTTTTGCCTCCGCTGGAAAGGGCTGCGATTTTTGCCGGAGCGAACTTACTGTCTGTCAGCCCACGCGTCCTCCAGCGATGCCATCGACCGTGGCTCTCCAGTGCTCTCAGCTGTGAGGGGAAAAAAATATATATATATATTAGAGACGCCTGTTTCCAAGTTGCCTTTTTAAAGATGCTGCAGGGCAGTAGAACGGGCTGGAAGGAAAACAGCAGTAAATATTTCATTTTATTCTCGAACAGGATTTTAAAAAATAGCCATTTAAAAAAAAAATGTCTCGTTGCTTGCCTGTGTGTGTGTGTGTGCACGCACGCGCGCGCACATGGGCAAGAGCTGTGCACTCACCATCGGCACACATCATGCTCAGAGCTTGACTGACTGATTTTATGATGCCTAGGTGCAAGGTTATCCTGGGAGGCTGTTCTCCAGGGGATCAAGAGTGCAGACTTTGCGTTCAGAAGCAGCAGCCTCTGGAGCCAGATCCAGACGTCTGGGAGCACCTGTCATGCAGATCTGCCTGAAAGACTCTGCCCAGGGCTCTGGGTCACAGGCAAGCAGAAGGCAGACAGGAAGGCGCACAGAAGGCAGAAGGGATGATGTGTGGAGCAGTGGCACAGCCAGCCAAAGAGGAGAAGAGGAAGGATAATCTTGAAGTAAAAGACAGTGGGGACCGGGACACTTAGGAGATCTGGGTCCAATTCCTGGACTTGCTGTGTGATCCTCGGCGAGTTGTGGCAGCCTGACTTTTCAGGAAAGGCAGACACTCGCAGGGTAGCAATGCCAAAAGCGCACATCTCTGAAGTACCAGCCTGGTACTGTTGGCTTCCCGAGGGATTTGCACTCCTGAGAAACTTTTGCAAGGCACCTCCTTCCTGGCAGGAACTGGGCACCACTTCCAAGCAAGCACCTCAGGTGCTTCCTTGCAAACTGAGGGTAATACTTATGATGACCCCACCTCGTCCCCAGCCCTTTGCACAGTGCTTTGGGAACTTTGAAGGAAACCTGCTATAGAAGTTCACAGCCAACAAAAGAGTCATTTACTGCAGGGGCGGGCAATTATTTCGGGCAAAGGGCCACTTACTAAGTTTTGGCAAGGTGTCGAGCATTTCTCTCTCCCACTCAGAGAAGCAGGAACAGCTCCACAGTCCCAGGCCAGACACCTCTGCTAGGCAGGGGCTTCTGTTCAGGGGGGCATGGCTGTGTGGGCCTTGCTGCTGGGTCCCACTGCTGGCTTCCCCTGGGTCCTGTTGCCCCAGCTCCTGTCATCTTTGACAGGCAGCCAGGAGTACATAAATATTACATTTTCTAAATTTTTTAGGGGCCCCATGGGCCAGATAGAATAGCCTGGCAGGCCGGATCTGGCCCCCAGGCCATATTTTGCCCACCCCTGGTTTACTGGCCCTGCACCTGTTGGAGGAAGGTCTAGCCCAGGCCAGCCCAGGGCATGCACACTGTTTGACTCATATTCTCTTCTTTGTAGTTTCGTCTGGGCTGGGGCTTTGTGTTTCTGCTTGCTCTTTAGGAAGCCTGAGGTGCTTCTGAGTGCCATGAAACAACTCAGTAATAATATAATGAAATCATATTGATTATCAACAAAAACGAGGATGAAGATATACTTTCAAATGTTATCCAGGCTCTCAGCCTGGCGAGAGCTGAGGCTGAATTGCAGGGGTCAAGGGTTGCAGGAAGATTCCCAGTTGGGATTGTTTAAGTATCAAAAGACAGAAAAATTCTCCCTCATTGGCATCTAGGGGAAGGCAGACAGAACTGTGTCCCATGCTCTAATATTTTCAGAATTAAGCTGACCATGGCAAATGGCAGAGAAATTTAGGGGCAGTGGCCAAAGAGAACAAATATATTTCGAAATACATTTGCCTGCATGAGATGTTTATTTTCTCTGCAGAAGGAGGAAAAGCTTCAACCTTGAGCCCCTTCCTCCTCTCAGTTACATAAGATGTAAGCCAATGACCACAAGGGGATTATTCCTTTGCACCAACTTGACAGCAAATCAGGCCCAGATTCCATGTCGGGGAAAGAAAAAGGAAGCTAGCTAAACAGCCTAGTTAAATCTGTACCGATGGCTCACTTGGCACTCCAACAAAAGAGGCACAGCATAGAACAAGGGTGGGCAAAATGCAGCCCGCGGTCTGGATCTGGTCCATGGTGGCCCTAAAAAATTTAGAAAATTAATATTTATCTGCTCCTGGCTGCCTGTCATGCAGCCCTCAATGGCTTGCCAAAACTCAGTTAAGTGGCCCTCCGCCCAAAATAATTGCCTGCCCGTGGCATAGAAGGATTCCCCCCTTTTCTTGGCAGTAGATGCTTACTTTCAGCCACAAGACCATGATGTTCACCCCAGCATCTCAAAGAACACACCTTTCACAACCAAATCTCATACCACTCTTTGGAGCTATAATATAAATGTTGTTACCCTGCTGTGGCCACAGGAAGTCAGGAGCCAGGAACAGAACCCAGGCGCCTTGACATCCCAGACCTCGGCTTTGATGTACAGACGATGCTCTCCATTGGCTGAGTAAGTTTTGGGCTTGCAAACCAGGTGACAATGTCACAACCTTTGCTACAAGCAGCAAGAGTACAGTTTCCCCCTTCCCATGTCGCAGCATTTTGCTTTATGGTATTCACTTTGGGGCAGTAGCCAAGCAATCCGCAGCTGTTAGAAAGCCCTAACCCAATAGCAAAAGAAGGTGCAGTCCCCCGCAGCCTAGTGGCAGGGGGAGATTTTTGATAGTGGGCCTGATCCAGAACCGGACGGAGCCGATGGAAACCTTGCCATGGAGAGGAAGATTGCTTTGGACCAGGTCTCATCTGAAGTCTGTGGTTCTCACAGGGATACCGGAAGGGAACCCAGAGAAGATGCAAGTAGGAGCCCAGTGGGGGCAAGAGCAGGGGCAGGGTGCTTTCTCTCCCTGCTCCACGAACCCGCTTTCATACCATTAATTATTTGTGCTATTAAGCAAACATGAGCGCCTGCAGAGCAGAGAGAGGCAGAGGGCTGCTCCTAATTGGAAACAGCCAGCTTGTTTATTTCCAGTTTTTTTCCCCATTGTCTATTTTGGTTCCTACGACAGCCAAAGTTAGAAGCCGCACTGCAGCGACCTCCTCACAGCAGCTGGCCTGCTTGTACGCATTCACAGCGGCCCGAAAGACATACCAGATGTATGGTTCATAGAGCATTCCCAATGGGTGAAACCCACCCCTTTGGGGGGTGTGGGGGGCAGCCCAAGGTCATTATGCCATATAAGCCCCGGGGTACACAGCGGCGGGTCCCACACTGGCTCCGAACAGGCCAGCGCAGCAGGGAGTGGGCTCACAGGGCCAGTGGATACATGAGCAGGCAGATCCCATAGCTGGAAGTCTTCAGGTGGGGGCAAAGAGAGGGGGCAGTGGCTGCGATCCCAAGCCCAGTGCTGGGAAAAGTGGCTGTGGAAGGGCTTCCCCAGGCCCCTGTGGCTAGGATTGTGGAGGGCAGAGTCTGTTGCATCCATGTACCATCTCCTGCTTAATCCCCTCCACATTGCTCATCCATTGGCTGTTTTATGGTGAAGAGCAAATCTCCCCCTGAGAAAGCAGGTGCAGGGAGCCAGTGTCACTCTGTGGTACCTGTGGCCTGTGCTGGCATGCCCACCAATTGGCACCATCAGCTTAGTAGGAACACCCAGCACTGTGGAGTCGAATGAGAGGAAGAGGAAGGTGAGCTCAGGGGTCAGTATTAGTGATGGACAGCAGTGGAGTCACTTCACATGAGGACAAGCGAGCCCACAGGGGCTTTGTTGTGTAGACATCAAGCACTCCACCCTAATGACCCCTTAACCATGGTATCCAGCCACTGCATTGCATGAATGAGATCCCGGATTAATCTTCTTCAAGCGGGACCTAAACCAGTGGTTTGCAGCCTCTTTAGTCTCAAGGTCCTGCTCAGAAAATGCCAGCTCCCAGTTTTCAGTCATTTTTTAACGACAAAAAAATACTAGAGCAATTCTTCTGTTGCAAAGAACTCAGAAACGGGTCAGAGTGTTTTTAACACTGGATTCCTATTTGAAATCTCTGGGTTTATCTTGTGAATATTGGCATGCGTGACAGAGCTAACATTGCATGGTACCCCCCCCATGGCACCCTTGAAAGAATCTCAAGGCCCCTAGTTGAGTATCACTGACCTATTCCCTGCTCTTCCTCCCCCAGCATCAACCTGACTTGATGATAGCATTGTTGGTGATGCCATTTTCAGTCCCTACCCTTGGGCTCCTCCATTCTTAATTATCCCACGCCAGCCTGGTTCCATTGACAGCCACTGCTCTATGGAGGGATAAAGCAAGCAACGGGCCTGGCTTGGATGAAAAGAGTCCCAAGAAAAAGCCTGTGCTTGGACAAAACTTCAAGACAAGCAAGTGCTCAGAGGTGGGAGAAACTGCCAGGAGGCCCCTTATAACCAACACAATGTGGGCTGTTGGGGAGGAAGGGGGAGCGGTGCGTGCCATGGACTTCTGGCTTTGCAGGATAGGAGGGACAGACTGGATGAGGCTTTAACACACACACACACACACACACACACACACACACACACACACACTGAAAGACTGCATCGGCTTCCACACTCCAGCCCCCTGCCACCGCCAAGAAAGGGCAGCCTTCCTGCAATTAAGAACCAGTTAGTTATACCAATCACCAGCCTAATTTTCACCTTTCGCTTTGATAACTCAAGAGCCTGTCATTAAGTGGGACCAAAGAACGATGAATGCCGAAGAGGACTGGGCTGGAGAAGTTTTGCAGACTGCGGGTGGGTTCCTTTTCTTTACTAGTACAATTCTGCTTTTAAAAAAAGATCCCTTTTAAGTTACAATAAGAATAACAGACTCCCCCAGCCAAAGATTGACCAAGAAACCCCATCACCTCATAACTCCTACGTACGTCAAACTGATAACTCATGAAGAAATAAACATGACCCAGGGGACGGGGGGAATAAAGAACTCTGTTCTTTAAACCTATCCATTACATAAACTGTGGGCTAAGCCCGGGAGGAGGGAGTGGACCCAAGGCGTCGTGGCAAGCTGGGGGAGGGGGCAGGTATTGTAGCTTTGGAAAGAATTGCGGTGACTTGTTATGGATAAAATCCCGGAGGGAGGGCGTAGCAGTGGGGAGCACAGGGGGCCCGGTTGCACAGACTCTGCTGAAATGCCCTTGCTGTTCAGCATCCGGAGGCCCTCAAAACACACACCAGCAAAGCACCCTGGTTCCTACCTCAGTCTTGGGGGCAGCCTCTACAGATCTGCTTCCTTGCTCACCCTCGCCACCCAACAGCCATTGCTCCTTCTCAGGTCTACCTGAGCCACTTCCCCACCACCGCAGCTTGGCCCTCTTCCTACAGGGTAGAGCAGTGTCCTTCTCCACCTTCGGCTTCCCACAGCACTTCAAGGCCATCTTAAGGAAGGAGCGGGGACAGACCTTGGTTTGATGGGAAGCTCACTGTCAGAGTGAACAACCCCCTGCCATACAAAAGCCCCGGGTCAGGACGTGGGTGGTAGAGGACCCTGAGCCAAACGACCCCGCTCAAGCCAATGCAGATCACATCAGGGGCTGCATGCCCCAGTACAGCTCATGAGAGGACACTGTGCTCCACTGGGATTCGAGTCCCAGCTCAAATTTTGCAGATAGAGCCCCTTTACGATCACTGTGCGGTCCTCCATTCACTGCCACCGTGGTTAGGGAGATCCAAGGTATATAGTCTTTTAATAAGACACTGACATGAGACAGGGGAGGGCACTGCCAAGGTGGGAGTGCATGACTGCCTAAATATCCCTGAAGGATGAACATGCACCCCCCACCTTTTCCCCAAAAGCAAACTCTCCTCTGGGAAGGGACCGCAGAGCTGAGCAGGTTAGAGGGGAGAACTACAAAACTATCCAAACTCCAGCAGCAGCACTGGGCAGCTTGGCCTTCCCTATCACTGCCCAGAGCCCCACACTTGTTTCTTGGCACAGCACAGATTACATACCTAAAGCTTTAAAAAAAAAAAAAAAAAAAAAAAAGACTGGAAAACTGAAGGATTAGAAACACCTAATTTATAGCAGGATTAGCATGGAGTTTCACTCTGCCTGACACAGAGGGCTAAACTGAACAATTGGGAAGGACTTTCCCATTCCTACTATAAAACACCCAGGGAGTCAAAGAAATGAGGTTTGGAGCATTCACTTGAGATCCCCTTCTCTGTTACAAGAAGTCAACGCGTTTGCTGCACAACAGTTTTGCTGTTAAAAATGCAAATTAAATCCTGCCACACACACATAAAAGGCTTACCAGCGCTCTCTACTTGCTCACGGCACTTTTCCACCAAACTGATGTGAGCGGGAAAAGGAACAGGTCCTTCTACTTGTGTAAGTAGCACAAACAGAGTGTCACAGAGCATTGCACACTTCGCTGGAGTGGCCCCAGGATTGCACGGGTGCCAGTGACAGGAAAATCAGGCTCAGAGAAAATAGTCCATGGGAGGTTTGCTCAGGAGCCTGTGCCAGGCAAAGGACATAGCAGAGCAAGCGCTGCATAGATATCAGCTGCTCAGCCTTGGAAGCAGGAAGGTGTGTCGGTGGGCTCTTGGAGTGATCCAGGTGCTACCTGGGTCTTGTGAGACTTGGGCCAGGACAGACGACTTGCTCACAGTGGTACAATTGACCTCTACACCGGCTTAATAAAGGAACAGATATCAGCCTGCCTGTGAAAGAGTAGTGCCTCTGCTGCGTTTTGAATGACTCGCTCCCTGCCACGCTGCCCTCCTCCACTTTTGGTGTCATCCAGGACAGAAAGTGGACAAACTCCACCAGAAACCTGCCCAGTCTCATTTCTAGCTGGGATCAGGAGCAGCCCTTCATGTAATATCCCAGCCTGCAGGCCCAAGGACCTCAGAGGAGAGCCTTCAAAACTCTGGGCACTCCTCACCGCTGGACCTGCCACCCAAAGCTCTGGGCATCCAGCTGCCTACAAACAAAGGGGGCAAGTTTTGTGTCTGAAGACGCAGGCAGAAAAGATGTGTTACCAAATGTGGCCATTACTTTGGGGTGTGCTCATTTATTTGGGATACATTTCTAGGGTCTTGGTAATTCTACTAATGCACTGCTTGTGTTACTTGTGTTTCTATACGGAGCTGTACGTCTCCCTTCTGCAAGCCCTCGCCCCCAGTGGAGCTATCTTGCAGGACTCAGTTTCAATGGGGCTGGGTTCCTCCAGTCATCAAATCAGTCATACACACAAACACACCCAGATTAACGTGACACACCTGACCTGGCCGGGTTGATCAGCATGGACAGGCTGACACCCTCCTTTGCCAAGCATCAGGTCATCGGAGCAACAATAAACTGCAGTCAGACACAAGCACACAGGTAAACAGAATACCTCTGAATCCGGCTGGGTGTCCGGATGACACCCTCATGGGCCAGCATTCAGTTCATTAGGGCACATCTGAGCCAAACTGGGTCAATCAGCCTGTACAAGCTGATCTCCTTACGTGTTTCAAACTCAGCACATCCCAATCTTTTAGCTTCTTGATGAGCAGACCCCACAGTACTTTTGGGCTTCACGGGGATCTTTAGCTTAGGTAAAAGAAGTGTTGCTGCAGAGCAAGTGGGGAAGGAGAAGTAGAGAAGGAAAAATAGACCCCATTACCACCAGTTTGACTATACAAGTTATTTATTGCTAAGTATATGAAATATATAATGGCACTAGCAGTAATAGACATGCAAAGGAAAACAAACACAAGCAGTTACGGTATTACCCTGGTTTCACTAAGTATTTGGGGAAACTTAGCTGAAGCTTAATTTATACAGTTCAGGTTCAGAAATCTATGCTTAGAGAGAAAAGAGAGAGAGCTGGGATCTCCCCAGTCCAAGGCACTCGGGTTGCAAAGCTGACAGGTTAAAGTTCTCAGCACGATCCTTGAAGGGAGACGACCTGCCTTTTCCAGCGTCCCAAGAAGAAAGCAGGTGGTGTCAGAGAGACTTCTCCTCTTGAAGCACACACACTGCTGCTTTTTACAGATTTTTATACCCTCAGTTCAGCTTCTTTCAAGCATTCTCAATAGTGTAAATCAAATTGTCCTTTCTATTGACAAGGGGTTATCTGGTTTGGAACATCTCAGGAAACTGATTGATACTCAGGAAACACATAAGGTTAGGGAGTAACCAGATACTTAGGAGCCAGCTTGAAATTCTTACGGATAGCAGACATACTGATGGGATATCTCCTGGTTTCTTCAAAAAAAATAGATTGCTTGCAGCGTTGGGGTTTGGGATTTTTACTTGTGAACAAGCCTCAGCTTAGCATGACTTTTCCAGCTCTTACTATAGTCTTTTAACAGACTTAAGGCAATTATTGGAGTGTTCATAACCTTGGGAGGGGAGGACTTCCACCAGTCATCCCGGGAAAAGTATGACAACACTTGTGGTCAGGGCTCCAACGGGCTGGACGCTGTGAACCCTTTACTGTTGTTCAGATGCTGCCCATACCCCCTCTGACTTGGTGTCTTGCCTCAGCATTCCCTCACCCGGCAACTGAGTTTTAGCCAATTAAGTTTAAACAGGCCTCCCATAGAGGGACCGGGGAATGTACGGCCCGAGATGCCTATTAAACTTTACTTCTGCTTAGGGGTGTGCGTGGGGGGGGAGAAAAGTCCTGTGTAAATCCAGATTAGAACTGGTCTGATAAATGCTGAGCTGGGTGTGTGGGGTGATGAGCATTTGGAGCACAGCTTCCCCATCATGCCGTGCTCCCCTGCTTCTCTGATCCCAGGATTCACTGCCGTCTCTGCTTCAGGCTTTCTGTTCTCCATCTCTCATGTAAATGAACGGTCATCTGGTCCCATCTCGGATGCAAATGAGACCTAGGCCAGTTGTTTCACTCTGGTCACCCTTATCTGGAGGGGTCTAGGTGCGTCTCCCACTGCATCAATCAGTTTCTGTTTAGGTAGAGGAGGGCTGGGGGAATCCTTTGCGAGCCAGCCTGCGTCCTGTGTCAGGGTTCCCCAAGGACATGGAGCTGAGAGGTAACAGATGCCCCCCATGCTTTGGCGCAATAGGGAAGGACGGCAAGACGCGGGTGAACGGAGGGGCTCCGTGGACCAGGGCTGGGGAGAAGCAGGGTCTGTCCTGTAACAGCCCCATCGCAGGGAGGCCGGGGGAGAAAGCGGGCAAACAGCTTGGCCTCTGTGTGTGTCAGCATGCTTCCGCTTCTCTCCAGAGAGCCTTAATTGGCAGGCAGGATGCCGGAAAGGGGACGCTGCAAGCAGGCAGGTCATCTATTTCCCTGACCCCCAGCCGCCTGGCTCCGCTCTGACAGTTCCCAAAAGAGCCTCAGTGCTGCCGTCTGTCGCGGGCCTCCCCTTTGGAGCCTTTGCGCTCGCTCCCCCCAACGCCAGCCCCCCCCCCACTGCCTGGAGCCCCAGAGCCGCCGCTCGCCGACCGTCCGACAGCTCCAGACGGCACACACAGCGAGACTCCCCCGCTGGCAGATCGATCCTGCTCGCCTTTCATCTGACCGGCGCTGGGGGAATCAAGGCTTCCTGGAAAAACCCGATATCAAGTGAACTGTTTACTGGCCAAGTGCATTTACAGGCACAGAGAGAGCTTGTTTCTTTCTCTTACTTTCTCTGCAAGGAGAGATGGGGTGGGGCAGGGTGGGGCAGGAAGGGGTTTTTTTTAACCACTCCCTGGCTGGTGGAGGGGCTATTTTGCAGCAACCCCCCATTCCTCACCGCCTGCTTGAAAGCTGTCAGCGTGGGTCTGGTTGCACTCCTGCGTTTTCCATCAGCACCAAAGGCACCCTTGAAATCTGCAGCCACGTCAAAAGCAGCACCCACTGCCCAAGCCCTGCCAGGGTCAGGGGAGAAGGGAGAAGATGGAAGCATTTGGCCCTGGCCCCTTTCACCCTGGGACAGTGAATGCTCTGCAGTGCAAAAGGCCCTGGCTTTCCAGGGCCTGCACCAAGGTCTGTTGGACTAACTCAGCAAGAGGAAGGGCAGATCCTGAGAGCTGCTGGGATACAGCTCAGGGCTGCTATGTGCTTCCAGATCAAGGTTTTAAAGCCGCATGCAGAGAATCCCTCAGCCAGGTTCACGCTAGAATAGCTCTGCTCTGACTTCTTACAAAGTGCTCTTTGTTTTGTAACGGATGCCAGGTCAACTTGAGGGTCTGGAGAAGCAGATCTGTGCACCGCAGGGGTATAACCAGTGCCCACAGTGCTCTGCCATGTGCTCTGGTTGTAACTTCAATGGCTGGGTCAACAGAAAATGGGGATGTCACCATGCACCAGGGGCACCCAGAGCATTCACCAATAATGGCAATGGGCCAGGTGCATGAGGGCCCTACCTGTTGTCAGTGCATGCTGAATCAGCACAGGTACGCTGGGTTGCCCCTCTGTGCCAGCACACGGGACAGCTTGCTTGTTGAGTCCATCATTGCTTTGCCAGCACCACAGAGGAAGCATAGTGGTGGTCCACCTTGTAAGATGTGAGGCTCTACGCAGCAGCACTTCAGGTCCCCTGTAAGGCATCACACATGGAAGAGCCTGCAGCATCAATCCTTCTTGCTCTAGGAGGGGAGCCTGAATCCTGAAGATGACCTTCCCCCAAGCTGAGAAATGTCCGGCGAGGTTTGGGTTTCATGACCCAATTCAGGGCCCTGTCTGAGATGACGAAGGGTTTCTTGGCTGATGAAGGCAGAGACCGCAAATAATGTAGCTTAGGGAATACATTTTAGTCAAAGAGAGCTGGAGTTTTGTCTACTGCTGCCTTCCCCCTCTCCCCCTCCTTTTCTTTTTATCAAACCAATATAGTCCCGGCTTCATGATAAGAGATAAATGGCTGTGGAAAGCATTAGGGAAATTCGTTCCTCCTTGATACTTAAGAGAGATAAAGTTGATCCATGGATATCTGCGAGTTCTTATTATTCTGCAGAAATTGTCTGAGGTGTTTAGCAATCTATTGGTGAAATAAGGAGAGAGGGGAGCGGTCCCAGGCAGAACATCTGCATTATCTGAGGAGCAACATGAAGAGTAACAGAGTCACCCCAGGAGGCTGTATGTGGAAGTGGCTACCTCAATGTTTTCTTGTGGCTTCAGTGTTAGTTGACGATGGTTATTTGACCAAAGCCCAGCCATGCCAGACATGGATCAAACTCAGGTCCCACACTATAAGGCTGCACATGCACAGCATAGGACATCCTGCACCAATATAATAAAGATGGGTAGACATTCATACTGTCCGTCTCAAACTCTCCAGGCTCCCATAGCCTGTTGCATAGCCTGTCCTGGCTGGGTTCAGCTTGTAAAATTCACTCCTTAACATAGAGGACCAAACTCAGCCTTACTCGGACTCTACCAAAGAACACAGGGCTAGTGCGACATAGCAAAGCCCTCACCACGTCCACCTGCCCTGCCCAATTATACTGTTCAGTAACAACTTTGAGACTTACGCAGCATAATTCTGTAGCAACGGGCATTGTTCACCCTGTTCTGCACGTGATTTCATGCCATTTTCCTTAACGCCTCTATTACGTGATACAGTGATTTGCTTTTCGTGGTGCCTGTTTCCTATTTCCACAACTGGCTTTGGTGCAATCGGTCTGGGGACGGCTCTCTGTCACGCCGAGGTACTACGGAAAATCATTCTCACAAGCTTCAGCATTTCATTCCCATCACCTCCCAAAAATATTTGCAGAAGCTGCAACAGAAACTCTCTGCTGCCTCCTTTTCAAACTGCTGGTAATAACAGGAGTGACATCACTCAGGCCAGGCTATGACACGGAAATAACAGGTTTCATCAATAACTCCATTTCATTCCAGGATGTTACCTACTGTACCTCTATACAGACAGGCTGCTGGATCACTGCTCTGGATTTTCCTGCTTGTTTCGGGGTGATGATCATCTGTTTTAGCCAAAACCTAAAACAGTTTGGGAGGCATCACGCAGCATTCATGTACAGCAAGTGTTCCCTTGAGCAGCACCAGGGATTGAAGCAGGGAAATTTCCAGCACTAAACACGTGGGACTCTGCAGCTGGCAGGAAGGGGCCATCTCAGATAGGTGGGAGTTGTAGATTAGGCGCAAACAGAGGTATATAACACACTGTTCATTAGATGAAGTATGCCTATGCACATGGGTGGTGTTAAGGGCTAGGTGATAGCAAGTCTTCCAAATTCTCTGTTCTCTAATTCCCTCTGTTCTTGTCATCCCTCATCCTTCCTTCTGTCTCTTTTTGGCAACTCTTTGCCCTCTGCCTGAACATCTCTTAATGACTCTTTTGAGTTAGGTCCCAATGCAAAGACACATGACAACAGTTCCTAAGGCAGCCCTGACTTAGTTAATAAAATAGACTGCCTTCTGCCTTCAAAAGCACAGGCACGAATCCTCCCAACTTCAGCGGAGGTGATTTGCGTGTATGTGAGGGCCAGTTTTAACCCGTATTGAACAAGAATGAAAAGTGTTACATTATAGTGCATTTTCAGAGCTGTCCTCATGTAAATGGGGGATTGTCAGTCAGTCATTATATTCTTATGGTCAGTGACAGCAACTTGAAAGGCTTGTCTCCATTTTTGCTCACTAAATGGGTCTGTGGCTAAAGAGGAGTAGGAGTCTGCTTCCAGGTTCAAATGCTGGTTCTGACACAGACTAACTAACTGTGGAAAAGTTACTTTAACTTCTCTCTTCCTTTCCTTTCCCATCTATAAAATAGGGGTAATAATACAAGACATTAATAAAACGTGACATATCCCACTCCAGTGACTGGTCTATGATGGGTAGTAACCCACTACTACCGCCAACTAATGGAAGCAAAATCATCACCTTTTTGAACCAAAAACTCTGGGTTTAATCCCTCCTGATAACCTGTGGCAGGGGGCATTAAAATAAATCTCAGATGCTATCCTGGAGCTTTCAAATTTGTCCTGAAGGGATTTCCTGCCTTTCAGGCTGAATTCCAAGGAACGCCACCAAGTTTCTGTTAAAAACTCAGATTCCTTCTGGAAGAGAGCAAAGACTTCAGGAGCGTACTTCAGAGAATGGTATTTGTTGGGGTTGCTAACTTGGGCTTGCATGTTATTGTTTCTAAAGCACGTCCAGGTAGATTTGGATGGTAATTTGGGCAGGGGTTGGAATTAGATGAGCTCTTGAGGTCCCATTGCAGCCCTACACTTGTAAGATAGCCTTCTATGAGACCATCAGGCATTTGAGACAGGCAAGATATGTTATTGGTATGAGAAGGTCTAGTAGCGACATAATGACATATACATTAATGTGATCTTCCCAAATCCACTACAATTCCGATGACTACCAATGAAATTTCAGTGCCGGTCTGTCGGCCATCAGTGTTGGGCATCCACCAAAAATATTCTATCAATTTAAATAACAATGGCCCATCTAAAAAACCATGGAGAAACCTCCTCCAAATAATACAAGTGCCTTCTTGAATGCACTGGATGGATTAGTTCACTGGAAGGACTCAAGCTCAAACCAACTCAAGCTCAAACCAGTCCTGTGCATAACCCCGAGTCTGCTGATGTGGACACCCAGAACTGGAGTGAGGCAGAAGAGGGAACATCTGTCCTGCAAGAGCGTTTCACATTTCAAAATCCCGGTTTGAATGGAAACGTTGATTTTTCAACCATAAAAAATGACTGAACAGAAATTCTGAACATTTCAATTGATACACCCTGCAAAAGATTCAATGTGGAACCGTTTTGTTTGGGTAGGCTAACGTCAAACCATTCGAGTATAACATACAGATGCTTTCATATCAAAATATCAATATCAACACCATTAAACTAGAATGTAAAGCTTGAGACCGAAATAAATGCGGGAGCAAATGTCAAAGGAAAACATTTTTTATCTTATTGAAACACGGCACTTCAACATTATGGAAATACAATGAAACAATCAACATGATTTGTTTTTGACACTTTCCATGGACATATTTGTCCAAATCACCATGTTTCTGCAAACTGTCTCCGTTTCTGATAGAAAGGTGTTCTGCCAAATATTTTTCAAACTACTCCACTCACGGCGTCCCAAGGCTAGGCCCAGATTCATGTCATTGGCACGCTAGCTGAGAAGGCCCACTTTTGAAGGAGCAGCACCCTTCTTCATAGTCCTATTTGCATGCCTGGAGGATGCAGGGAGGGTTAATTAAAATTGCAAATCGCCCCTACATCACGTGAAATTTCTTGCCTTGCGGCGGGGGAAATAAAAGCACACCTCTCAGCCCTTTGTGCATCTGTCATTTCTGGCCATCCCCGCCACATTGTAAAGGGCGGCTGATGCTTCCCACATTTGCTCTTTGGCAGTTTGGAGAACTATGCCCGTGATGGAAAGCAATCCTAAATGGAAGCTGACAGAGGGGAGGGGCGGATCAGGTCTAATTGGAAAAACACACACGCACGCTTGAGAGGCAGACAAGGAGGTGATGAACCCCACCTATTTGTGGTAAGTGGAGAGAGAGAGAGAGAGTGAAAGTGAGAAAGCAGGATCCAATTTATCCAGAAAGTTTGGCCTGAGTTTTGCCAGTTCTCATCCTTCTCCTCCTTCAGTGATTTGTGGCACCCTCTCTGCAAATACAGGATTTCTTATTTAAAGAGAAGAAGAAGAAAATAAAGTTAATAATAACAAAAAAGTAGCTGTGGCTTTTCCAGTTGGGCTTCAAGGAATGTGATCCAGACAAACCACCAGAGGGAGGGAAGGTTTCTGGATGCTGAATTTTGTTTTATTAGGTGCAAGTGAGTTATTTTGATTATGTTGGCAAAGAGGGAGAAAAGAAGGAGTCTCTAGCAGTGCCTCCCTCCCCTGGTGACCCACTTCTCTACACGCATGTGCGCTCGCTGGACTCCCTGCCACATTCTTTCACCGGTGCAGGCTGACACGGGCAGTCGCCCACGTGCATTCATACACACTCCTCAACCTTTCATCAGCCAGGTCAGGAAACAGGGGAGCATTTAAAAAAATAAAATAAAATGGATGGGATGGCAGAGAAGCAGCAAAACATGCAAAGCGTTGTGGATTTCCCAGGCTTGGAATACTCTGACGATCAACCCCCCTGAAATGTGCAGGGGATTTGCAGCAAATGAACGGCATCATTTCATCCTGACTTGGGGTTTCACGTGTGTGGCAAATGAGTCATCCTAAATTGAGCCACATTGCAATCAAGAAGACAGCATCCCCATCCCTTGGGCAACTTGAAGGTCGCTCTGGAGCATTGACAATCCCTTGAGCAGGGGCCTTTCCCAAGTCTTTCACTGGCAAAGAGTATGGGTGAACTGTTTGCACCTAGGAAATTAGGGAATTGAGGTTGTATCTCCAGTTCTGTCTGTTTGGCTCCAAGAAATTTATCTCCGGGTAAGTGTGTGCAGCAAAAAGGGGGATAATGAAAGATAAAAAAGGATGTCACAGCTGTCACTATGCTTCACCCCCGTGGCCGCTCAGCACTTCATGGAATCAGCTGACTGAGACCTCCCTGCACCAAGAAAAGAGAAGGCATGGGTCGCTGCCTCGTTCAACCAAAGCAGAATCACCCTCAGGTGCTCTCCACATGGGATCTGCTGCAGACAGGTGTGCAGATCTGATGCTATCCAGAAGATGCACCTGATAACAAGGAAAAAATGAGAAACTTCCTGAATCAGTACCTTACAGCTAGTCACCTCTGAACTGGTAGCTGGAAAGGTACTATGGGACTCCAAAACTAATGGTGCCATAGCAGGGCCAAATGGCATTTAGTTGACTTTGAAGGATGAATGCACAACTAGGAAAGCATCTAAAAAAGGAGAGAATGGATCCGATCTACCCTTGGTGTCACCCCCAACAACACCAGGGGTAGAGAGAGAAGGCTGGCCCATTATGTCCCAAACAGCCTTAGAGCTAAGAGGTCACAGGGTTGGATCTATCTCTGCTAGCCCTTTCTCTGCCAGGATACTGTTTCTTAGTACGGAGCAGAACAAAGGGGATGCCTCTCATAACAATTACTCCTACTGCAGTAATCGAATCCTGGTGTGAATCCCATGGCTTGCAAATTGGGAAGACAGGCCCTGATTCTGCCATTGTGACCAGCTGAGCTTGTGGAAAGAGCAAAGAGGTGCCTGAGACCTACACGCTTGGGACCATTCGCATCTCTGTTGTGCAGTGAGTGTGTAACCCGGGCGGTACTCCAAGAGGTACCCGCTCTCCAATTAAAGGGATCAAAGCAGGTGCACAAGTGCTGTGGGAGGTGTAGGGACTCTCCTCCCCCTATAGAGCAGAGCCAGACCACCAATGGGGACTTAACCAGATGCCTTTTAATACTGGGAACATAACAGGCATAAATCAGAGGTTATAGTGGACACTACAATGCCCCAAGGAGGCAGGATTCAACAAAGGTTAGACCCTTATAATCACTGGCAAAAAAACAGGGTTAACAAAATATAAAACACAAACAGCAGAACAAACAATACAGGTTGGTGAAATATAAAAAAGGCACAAAATGCAAAAAGTCAAATGACAAGGAAATATAGGGACTTGGTACCTGGAGGGGGAGAAAACACAATGGCCCCTTTCCACTGCAAGAAGACTTATTTCTTGTTAGCTCACTCACCCCAAGTCACCTCAGCTGGGAATTGAACCCAGACCGCCACACACAGTAGGCAGGCATGCTGCCACACAGCCACCACTGATAGCAGTACTCAAACCTGCTTGGGGTCTTGACCTTCCCAGAGCCCTGGCCTCGCAACAAGCTGCCTGGCCTCTGATTGGAGGAGCTGGGAACCCCTTGGATCACTGCTCAAATCCTTCCTGGAGCCGGGGGGCCCCTCCTGGGGGCCGCAGCCCCTCCCCGGGGATCCTGGAGCCCAGCGGGGCCTCTCCTGCCAGCTGCATGCTGCGCTGCTGAGGGTCCCACTGCTGCCTGCAGGTCCTGCTCTTTCAGGCTCTTCTGGGGCACTGCTCCTACCCTGCTGGCTCAGCTCTTGCCAGTTCTGTGAAGCTCCTTCCTTGTTGTCCCTTGCTGGTCTCTCCTGAGTCAGCCCATGCTGCCCCTTTTATCCCCCTCCAGGTGACCCAAAGGGCCAATCAGGGGACATGGGGGGGGGGGGAGGAGTCTCTGAGCCCTGATTGGTGCAGAAAGGGAATCCCAAGTCCTCCAATCATCTCTTGCCCTTTCAAAACCCCTGGGCCAAGTCACTGCCAGCCAGCCCCTCACAAGTGCATTGCCTGGTAATAGTTTGCTAACAGCACAGGCAGAGCCCAGTACCCTCTGAGAGGGTCCCACCCTTGTCTGGCATGCCTCCTGCACTGTGAGTTTTGTGTGGACCCTTTTGCCTGCCCTACCCCAGGTGGGGGAAATCCGCAGGGACCTTTCTGCCCCATTTACACTGCCCAGGGCCAAAGCACAACGTGGAATCTGGGTCACAGAATGCCTCGTAGGTAAGGATCTCAATGCACTGCACAGCTGGAGTCTTCCAAACTGCACGCGTGTGAACAAGGGTGATACGTAGCTAGGTAGATAAATAGACAAGGGTTTAAAAGGGGAGTTATTAAAATGAATGCAAAAGCTAAGATCAGAGGCAAATGTCTGGCTGTGGATTCCTCCTTGCTGGACTGAGCACCAGAAACACTAAACGAAGGAAGTTAAAAGTGTCTTTTTATCTCCCCAGCCCAAAGGGGAACTGTGGGGGGGGGGGGAGCATACGGTCTAGTGCTAAGCAGATGGGTTTTATTTTTAGCCTAATTTTCTGTGCCGTCACCTAATGCAGGTTTTAAAATGTTTGCTGCTGACGTGCTCGAGGCAGCCCCAGGTCCCTTTCTTCCCCCACTTTGTGACGCTGCTGGAGCCAGCTGCTTCCTAGCGCTCACATCTGCAGCCTCGCTTGCTCCCTTGCCTGGCGCTGGCTCAGGGAGGAGGAGGAAGAAATGGGATTTCATGCAGGTGAAGCCAATGCAAATAAAATCCCCTACAGGAATTGATCAGCAGCTGCATCCCTCCTTGGTGCCATGAGGGCTGTGGAGACAGCTCAGTTATCTTGCGGAGAGGGCAAAAACTCTACGGGTTACTGCCTCCTGTCCCCCTCGGGGAATCCCCTCTCCCCCTACCACGTAGAAGTGCCTGGAAGGGAACATAGCGCCTGCCAAAGCACTGCTTAGATGGACACATCATTCCCAGGGAGTCCTCCCAAGATTTCCAGAAACCCGCCAGCCATGAGCGAGACCCCGCTTCCAGAGCAGTCAGCCACAGAGGTGCCATTGGCTTCGGCGAGAGCAAGCTCAGGCCTGGGGAGTGACCTCAGGTCTGCACAGCAGTAAGGTGCAGGATGCACATGCACTGCCAGAACGGGCCTTGCTTTCTTGGGCTAGTAGCTGCTCAGGGAGGCACAAGCAACCCAGCTCCTGTCAGAGCCAGCTGCCCACTTCCCCCACAGTGCCGGGGTTCCTGAGTGACGAGCTGCCTGCAGAGTAGCAAGGGAAAGGGCCCTGGGCCTCTGAACGTGCCACCGCAGGACTCCAAACAGCCTCCCACGTCCTCCACAGAGGTGGCAAAACCCTCCCGTGAGGGTTGAGCTGGAGGAAACTCTGAGTCAAAACTTCTATTCTTTCACACAACCCCTACGAAATCATCCCCTGGGAGGATGAGATAGATGCCCCATAGCGAGCGAGCAGGGAAGAGCTGAAACCGAGACCGAGACCGTGACCCTGTACCATTCAGTTCAACTGCTCTGTTGAAGGGGAGAAAGGGGAATATGGGGAGTCAGGAAACCAAGAAGAAAAGGCTCCCAGGAAAGGGAACCCCCTCTGCCAAGAGAAGGGGGAGCAGGAACAGGGAAGGAAAGGCCTTTCTGAGGCACAGGGGACAGCGCAAGCGGCGCTCGAGCGAAGCGTGGATGTGAAATATGGCACTGCAACAGCTGCTTAGCACATTAGCCTGTTGGTGTGTAGGCTCCTGTCCAAGGACTTTCAGTTGGAAACCTAGCCCGGCTGGAGCAGCCAGACAGATGCCGTGGGCTGGGAGTCAGCCTTTGCCGTAAACTGATGCAGAGACCCTGCCCTCTTTACTTGAGGACACGCTTCAATGGGGCTGGCGGGAGGAGGCTCTCCAGCTCTCCCTACCAGACGCTGGAGAGGACAGAGAGGAGGTGAAGAATAAGATCCCTTCAACCTTTAGCCTGATCCCAGCTTGCCTGCTTGCACAGGGAGGCTTTATGCATCGAGCTGTTCTTGGCAGGTAGTCAGCCAGCACTTTTTCTTTTTGCTCAGCCCTCTTACTGGTGACAAGGTTTCCAAAGATGATGGGAAGTGAGGATATGCAAAGGACACGTGGGAACCTGGGCAGACTGGTTCCTGTATGACACCCTGGAAGCCAACCCCACACATGGGGTTGGGAAAAGAGCTGACCATCGCACCAATGCCCATTTCCATCCCGGAAGGTAAAAATACCCACTCAGCCCTGCGAGACGGATGCTGCCAAGTCCAGCACGCTGCTGCATATGCTTCACAAGGGCAGCCAGCTAAGCAACACATTCTGCCAGATACTGGGAGGCCCTGGGACCTACCTGTTGTGAGGGGGGGACTGGGCTCAAAGGTCTGCAGATGTCATCATTTAACTGACTGAGGAAGGCCAAGCATTCCCATCTCTTATCAAGGGGGTGGGTGCTTGGGGGCCTACTCATGGTAATCCAGCAGCTCATGGATGCAAGCGTGAAACAGTATGGACTCTCTGCTGCCTCCAGTGGGTAACAGGGCAGCCAGAGCTCCTTTGCTCACCCCCATCCACCAAGCAACACGCGTCCTGCTGCACCCAAAATCAAGTCAATGCTTCATGCTCTGGCAGACAGAGCGCCGCAGCCCGGAGCCTGCCCTGACCCCATTCTGGTGCTCATATCTCTAGACTGTCAGCTGAAGTGCCCCAAACTGATCTCATCTGTCAGGGCTAGGATCAAAGGGCTTGCCTGCTGCATGACCCAGAGGGCAAGGCACTTGACCTTCCCGTGCCTTGGCCAACTGAACTGGAAGAGCAGACAGAGAGCTGGAGCCCTCTGGAAAACCAGATGTTTGGCTGGAGCAGAGTTTTTCTTCGGAAATAAATTATTGCCAGCAGAAGAACACAGCCGCCCTCCTCCAGAGGGAAAGGGCGACGTCGGCTGCCTGTCTATCCACTCATCCAGCCCCACTCAGCGCTGGTCCAGGGTCTGGTGTACTGGAAAAACACCTTGTTGCTGATAGCGGGTTCAGTTTCAGTTCAGAGCCACGTGGTTTAAACCACATTCAACAGAAAACTGGGGTCAAAGCCTACGAGGAGCAAGTCTGAGCAAGTGCTGAACCTGTCCCTCCCACCTACTGCCAGTGATGGGTAAGACGGGGCCAAGACTGTTTCTGTCTTGAGGCTTCACTGTATTATGGAAATGTGTGACCTACTCAGTAGGTATTTTACTGGAACTGTTTTAACCACCTGGCTTTTCTTTTCAACAGCAGGCTCCTGTGAAGGAGACACAGGAGATTACCTAAGGCAGCCCACACGGCAAGTGCATGCGTGGGCAGGGGAGTACCCCCCTTTACTGGGCTCTGCCCTTCAGATCCTCCTCAGGGCACAACAGATACCAAAGCAAACTATGGGGGGGCTGGAGAAGGGGGTTTTTAGAGCAGGGAAAAGGCAGCAGCCTGAAGGCTTTCTCACCACTGTGGCAGGAAACGGAAACAGCTCTCTAGGCAGGATGCAGGTACCAGGCAGAGTGCAATGGAGCCCATGGAAGTGCCCATCCTGCTGCTGTGACGCAGCGGTGGAAACCTCACCCCATGCACCTGGGCAACCTCGCTTGGGGCTTCTGTAGCAGCAGCAGCTTTGCTAGCAGCTCTGGTACCTGGCATGAACGTGCTGAGCCAGATCCATGTCTCGGTGACCTGGGGTGGGGCAACCGGTCGTAGCGAGAGATGTCTACCCAGCAGTGTTACTGAGACTTGCCCAAGATCGACTGGTAGCAATTTCCTCTGGCTGAAAGAAGTATACCCCATGCAGAGGAATGACTTCAGTGCCCCCCCAAACCCATCAGCCCCATGCTGGCCTTCTGTTCATGGGGGGGGCTTTACCTGAGATCTAGAGCCTCATGGCCACAGTTTCTTGGTTTGCTCTTAGGAAGGTCCTGTTATGTGGCACACACAATGGATTTCAGCCAGGACTTTGTGCTACGGGTTTTTCAGGCCTCTCTCAGACCAGCAGGTATTTCTTTAGACAAATCTGTGGACTTCTTTAGGCAAGGACGGCTGAACACCACAATGACTGACTCCATATAAATTCTTGGGGAGACAGCAAGCTTTCTGCAGCAGAGAAAGCTGTGTGGAGGTACAGGCCTGGAGTAGCCGAGGGCTCTCGAGGCCAGCAGTAACATGCCTTTAGAGTCCGTGGGAACGCGAGGTTGGAACAAGAAAGGTGGGGGCAGACCTGTTCTTGGAGATGGGGAGTGCAGGAGAAGCGATAGCTCAAAACTGCAATCAGACCTCCAGAGCCCGAGTCCCGAGACCCTCCATCTCGCACTTCATGCTACAAAGCCCATCTCTTCCCCTTGCTTCTCCAAGCAGGCGGACGAGGGAGTGAGCCGAGGTGAGGATATGGACATGCAGCCTTTGTTAACACTGTGATGTTTAATTGATGGCCACGGTGCACCTCCCTGGTATTTGGCAAACCAGAGGAAAAATAAATAAATAATACATGTGCACCACCACTCACCCAGGCTTTTAAAACAGAATTTAAAAGGCAGGCGCGGGAGGTAGAGCCCCCCAGCATCTCCTTGGATTCAAGCCCTTTGTTCACCCTCTCAAATGCAGTCTCTCTCCTTCTGGAAACACCACGCTGCTGCAGGAAACCAGCACACACACGTGCCCACCAAGGACCTGATCCTGCCCAGTTATGCTCACCTGATCCCACACACAGGCTCTGGTCTGCACTGATTCTCCAGGTCAATAACTTAACTCCTCCTCTGCATCCCAGGAGCTACCCACGGAGTTAAATAAGATGTTCTCCTTCAGATGCTCCTCTCCAGCAACAGACAGAAAGGCTTCATAAAGTCCTAGCCATCTCTCTGCAAGCGATGCATTACTCCTGTTATCGCATGTGGGCTGGCCAGGTATACCTGCACACAGCACGCAACACGCTGCCCGCGTCCATCTCCAAAGCCATCCCTGATACAACTCCGCTGGCATCAGCAGCACAAGCAGAGCTCCACTTCCTCGGTCAGGGCTGGATCCCAACCTCATTTTCAGTGGTGTCACTCCGCTTGCCTGCATAGAGCTACACCATTGTACCCCAACCACTATGCCATGGCTTTCCATCAGAGTGAGATCAGAATCATGCCTCCCATCATGCCTTCCCCATTTTCACCAAGCCAATGGCCCATCCAGATGCAGCCTGCACTCCTCTTGATATCAGCTGATGCTGAGACAGGTGAAACGTGACCAAAGAGGCTGAAATAGGGGGAAAGGGTCGTACGTTCATTTGTTTGTTTGCTTTATTTCCGTGCTTTCCTCTTATTACTCACAGCCACGCTTGGGCACATTTTAATTAGCTTATTACTTTTTATCTCAAAAGACGCAACCCAGAGAATAAAAATGCCTCTGAATGTTCACAAGCTTTCCAACATCTCTGGTGATTAAACTCCACACTGCTATGGCATTGTGAATTTGATCACAATTACATTTCCTTTAGATTCAGAGTTGCTTGCCTGACTTGATTAATTCACCACCCCCTACTAACTGTTTCATGGGCCAGGGACACATCCAGAGGGGCTGGATGGTCCCAGACAGCCAGAGATGCTGATTTATTTTAGTTACAGTCAACCCGTCACTTGAGAAGAGGGGAGGAAAGGGAGAGAGAAAAGTTAGAGAAGGAAGAGGCGTGTGGGGATTGCCTGCAATTTCGCCTTGCATAGTCATGACTGAGAAACAGAAAGGTTGGATGAACCAAAGGCAAAATGAAAATAAAAAGACAAAATGAAAGATTTCTGAGCCATAACAGCTGCTAGCCAGCAACATCTTTACACCCGTCTCTCTCTCTCAGGTGTTCTCCTACATCCAACCCTTGCAGACCAGAGATGGTAGCATGCTGTGGAGAATCCCCTTAAAGCAGGTTTACCTGTTGGTTCTTGGCTCTTTGCAGCTGCCTCCCCCACGACCCCAGAACTGATCCCCCCTGCACCAGTTAATCTTGCCCATTTCCATATGACACCCCCCCCTCCCCCCCCCAATCTCCGAGTCCCTGATGAAACCTGACCCATGAACAAACATGACAGGAATAAAAATAGTAGTCCACAATATCACCAGCCACTAAATCACTGTGCTCTAATCTCCTGGAGCCTGTAGGCTAACACTGCCCAAAAGGCCATGCCATGCCCCATCTTGTCACCCCAGGCAGGTTGCCAGACACCGCTGAGCTCAAGCACATTGGCTGAGCATGCTTGGGATGCTGAAAGCATCCTGGCTCATCTGCGCTGGGGTTTTTTTGCTTGGTCTGGGGTGGCCAGCGACCAACGAAGCACAATCTCTCTTCAGCTACCAGGGCTAGAAGACTGTACTAGGCACCACCAGGAAACAGTGACTCCCAAAATTAGAAGGTAGCGTCCGGCTGGTTCACGAGGTTGGAATCTCAGAAATTGCATCGTTCAGAGACGAATTTTGCCTACTGTCCGCACCCCATGCTTGCAGAAGGGCAGCCTTCCTTGCACCTGAGCCAGCTGGCATGGCTCCTGGACCAGACAGCCAAAGGCCATTCCCATGCCCATGGAGTGGCGCTGCAGAGTGAAAGAGTTTGCACTGACAGCATGGCTAGGGTTCATAGATTTCATAGACATTTGGGCTGGAAGGGACCCCGGAGGATCATCGAGTCCAGCCCCTTGCCGCAGGGGGTCAGCAGGGATCATAGGATCCCAGCAAGATAAGCATCCAAATGTGGCTTGAAGGTGTTCAATGTAGGTGCTTGAACTGCCTCTGCCGGCAGGCTGTTCCAAACCTTGGGGGCTCGGACAGTAAAGAAGTTCTTCCTTATGTCCAGCCTGAAGCAGTTGCAGTGGAGTTTGTGACCATTCGATCTCGTCATCCCTCGGGGCGGTTTGGTGAACAGACGTTCCCCCAGATCCTGGTGGTCACCCCTGATAAACTTATAGGTGGCCATCAGATCACCCCTGAGCCTGCGCTTT
>NW_017728926.1:17156001-17180457 GCF_001723895.1 Crocodylus porosus
TACCAGATCGAAGGCTTTTTTAAAGTCAAGATATACAATGTCAATCTCTTCTCCCTTGTCCAGGTGATAGGTCACCTGGTCATAAAAGGAAATGAGATTGGTCAGGCAAGACCTACCTACAACAAACCTGTGCTGGGTATCCCTCAGGATATTGCCTTCAGCTAGCCTGTTAAGGATGGCCTCTTTGATAATCTTTTCCAAGACCTTCCCCAGGACAGAGGTCAGTCTGATGGGTCTGTAGTTAGCCGGATCCACTTTCCTCCCTTTCTTGAAGATCGGCACCACATTGGCCTTCTTCCAGTCTTCGGGCACTTCACCAGAGCGCCAGGAGCTCTCGAAGATCCATGCCAGGGGCTGGGCTATGATGCTCACCAGCTCCCTGACTGTTTGTAGCTTGATGTTGCTTGATGTTTGTAGCTAGCTGGAGTTCAGTCGCAGCCTTGGCTTTCCTGGTTTGCTCCCTGCAGCTCCGCACCAGAGCAGAGTACTCCTCCTTGGTGGCGGTTCCAGTCCTCCATCCTTTGTAGGTCTTCCTTTTAAGACGCAGGCCCACCACCCAGCTCTTCCACACTTCCACTGAAGCCCTGAGGAGCATGAACTCTTGAAGGAAGGGACCAGGGCACAGGATAGCTTAAAAGTGATGCATCAGACCACCCAGGGAACCCCACTCCAACAGGGCTCTCAGCAGGGGGTATCCCAGCCTCTGGCAAAGCCACCCACGTGGGAGGGATGGTCTCTAATCATTTTCAGCTTAGGCCTCCGAGAGAGATTGAGAAAAGCAAAATCCCCCAAGCCTTCAGCAGTGACAACAAAAGGATGAGGAGGGTAAGGGACCTCAACAGCACTGACACCAGGCATCCGGCACTGTTCGAACTTCATTAGTGGTATGGACTCACATTTCCCAGGCTCCTGACACAGGCCCCGGCTCCAGGGACGAGACCATGTGCATCTCCCTTTCGTTGGGATGGTTTCTATGCTGAAGGCCAGGAAGGGGAAAGGGTTTTTCATCAGATCTGCCTTCTAAAATTCCCACCCTCTCTATGGCGCCAGCCCTTGCCATGGAGGTGCTCAGGGAAGGTGACTGCAATGTCTAATACCAGTGCTGTTTTGCTTTTTCTACTGCTAGCCAATGGATGCATCTCAGAGACATTCAGGTAGAAGCAATCCTTCTTGTAGCGTGGGGCAGAGGCACTGGATTTTCTACCTTGCCTTCTGCCTGACTTCAGACTAACGCCGCTAACTACCTCTTACTGTATTCAAAAGCCAATGATCTACCCAGCCCCCAAGAAAAGGCAGGGGGCATTCAGTTAAGGCCGGAGATTTTAAAGAAGGGAAAATGTAAGCTGGGTCTCAGGATGTATCCAACTAAAGGAGCCCTTCTTTGCCCTGCATTTGAGACCTTAAAAACTAGAGTGGGTCAAAGGCTGGAGAATAACCAATAGCAATGGACTCTCCCTGACCGGGAAAATGGACAGAGAGACCCAACGGTCCCTTTCATCTCCAAAAAGCTTTGATGAAGTGACAGTAACACATAGCACTTGTATCACACTGGATATCATCAAAGCCCTTTGCAAAGTCACTGAAGGCTGACCCATGCCACTCCACCGGGGTCTGGCTGCAGGCAGAGATAGCTGGAGCTCAGGGATAGGGTCAGACATTCCTGCTCCAGCCAGCAAATGCCACCCTCCAGCTCAGCCGCCGCGGAGCAGGGCAGCCGGTCAGCTGCACGTCAGAGCCACGTGCGAGACGGCTGCACTAAAAGCTAGGCTGTAATCCCACAGCTGGCAACGTGCCGTCCTCTCTGTTATGCAAGCACAGTTGTCCAAGCACCATTCAATCCGTCAGTTGCCTCGTGTCTGTCACTAGGGAGTCACCTGCCCGTAACATCCACAAATAACGTGGCCACCGATGTGATGGCCTAGAGCTGCCAAAGCTCTTCTTTTGGTCAGCCACCCTATACAGATAGAAGAGGCTTGCGGTGGAAGCACTGGGAAGTAGGTGTCCAAATCCCTCAGGCTGCTTTGGAAAGCTCAGCCCAAGGCTCTGTTATCAGCTCCCCAGGTGAGCCCGAGTATCATTTTATCGCCCTGGGCTTTGCAGGACACATTCTGAGTTACAACGATCCCCCAAAACCAAACAGAAGTTCGCTGTTGGACCCAGGGAGAAGGGGAACCATCCCCCTAGCCATGGTCCCTCCTCCCTGCCAGCCAGTGCTGTTTTCAGAATAAGAGGGGGGAAAGGCAGTGGAGAGAGCTTGCTCCAGTGCTGGAGGGTGGGATGGGTGGGTCGGAGCCACCTCACCTCTGGTGGGGTCCAGTACACCTGTCCCACCCTCCAGCAGGAGCTGAAACCCCCCCAGACCCAACACCCTGCACTCCCTTTCCCTCTCCCGTTCTGAAAACAGTGACTGGCTGGGAGCCAGCTCAGACAGAAGTTACCGAAGATGCTCTGTTTTGAAACGTCTCCATCTGACCCCTCATACAATGAGGGATCAGATTTCACCTAATTATCATTTTTAAGCTGTCTACAGCCATGCACTTGTGTTTGTTCATGGCTATAAACTGCTTTCTGTGGCCAGATTAGGTGAAAATTGTCCTTTCTGTCTGTGTCCTAACTTCTTAGCAAAGCTACAGTCAGCCCTGACACAACACAGCAGTCCCCTGCTACAGTCCCCGTCTCCTGTGTGCAAGGCAGCCCCCATCACCCCCTCCAGCCTCCATCCCAAGCCAAGACCAGGACTGTCTCCACTATAAGTCTCAGTTCCTCTCCTCACACACCGACATGATCCCTCTTGCTACAGGCAGACATGCGTCAGCTCTTGGCGTGGCGGGTGCTGCAGAAACCCCCGTGGGCAGTGGGCAGAGGGGAATACTTCAGAGAGCCAGTGCGAACCTTGTCACGACCACTGCTTTCCCTGCCTGTGCAGATAACGTTGCCTCTGAAGTCTGACATTTCTAAGTACTTCTTTTCCCGTCCCGCAAAACTCCTGCCGTGCTCCCTGAGCCACTTCCTGGCACGAAGCTGAGCTGACTCACAGCGACGCTAACCCACACGAGAGGCCAGGAACTGCCCATTGATTACTGGGGTAGAAACCAGGGGATGTCAGGGGGTACATACTGGGAAAACCTGCATCTCACTTTACTGGAAAGTATCCTTGCAAGGCAGAAGCCCTGCTATACAAGATGTGCCTAAAGTCACCGAAGGGCCCCTCCTAATGCCTGCCTCTCCCCTCCGGGGGAGCAAGCAGAAGGCTTCTTATTTGTATTTTTACTCTTGCCTTTTCGATCTGGCTGGCAAAGCCTGTCTGCCTAAGCCCCGCTCTCACCAAAGGAGCTTCAGCAGCCATCTGCCGAAACGCTCGGTGGGTGCAACATGCAGAGTTTCATTCTGCCCCAGGGGCAAGAAACCCACACACGCGCACGACACGCAGTCTGGAGCTGCCTCAGCCGTGCAGACCAGGCAGGCCAGCACGCCGGGCTTTCAGCATTGCTACCGCACCATACGAGCCAACTGCTCAGAGCGCTAATGCACCTACCCTGCCCACACCCTCCCTTGGCTTCATGCTTATCTTATCCAAACCCACACAAAACCTTCCCTCCCCAGCCCGGACGTTCACTCCAATGTCCCTCCACTTCATACCCGCCCCCCATTTCCTCAGCTGGGAGCCCTACCACACTGCAAACGAGCACAGCAGCCCCCAGAAGAACCCCTCATTTCCTTACCACACCCCCAGGTATTCACCTCACCCCCCATATAGCCCATTTTGTGCTACTGTTGTATCTCCATGTACCTCACTTTCTAGTCCTACCACGAGTTTAGGTATCCCATGTCACACCCCACCCAACCCACCCTGTACCCCTGCTGTGCTTATACCCTCACACTCACCCACTTTCCCCACATCCTCCAGAGCATCCCTACCCCCCTCCCACACATGCATATTGAATTCCCAGCCCACCTTTCACCCCCTTCACCTTCCTGCACAATTGTTGAAGTCATCTGTGTGCACCCACTCTACCTGCCCCACACACGCACTTCGGTCCACTCATCTTACCTGGCCATACACACACCAGCTACCTTGTTCCTCACTATTGTGCACACTCAGCATACTTTACTCCTTCAGGTACCTACCGATCAACCTTACAATATTGCACCTACAAACATACCAGTATGTACACGTGCACACACGCACCTTACCTGCCTTGTCACACTCCACCCATGCTAACTTACCTAACTCTCGCACAATCTTCCCTGCCTCTCCCCAGTGTGATCCACCCCCACCAAACTACCCCAGCTCCCCCTCTCATTCTTGCACCCACTCTCTCACACACAGCTCAGACCTCCAGATCTATCCATTGTTGTCCTCGTCCTGATATAGTGTCAGGTATTTCATTACTTGTGAAAACCCTTGGCCCTGCAGAAACCCAAAGGAAACGTCCAAGAGATCAGCCAGGTTTGAGATACCCAGGGTGGATCAGATCTAGTCTCTTGATAGGGTTCCCCTGCCAGCAGAAGTGCCTGCTGAACAGACAGTGGAGACGAGCAGCCCCCTTTCCTCTTGCTGGCGGTCCCTGAGGCAATATAAACCAAACAGCGAGGGGCTCTGGGTGGAGGCATTTGATCCTTCTGCTTATTCGTAGGATCACTTGCCTCATCCCCAATACCCTAAAGAACAGCAAGTTCTCCACACTTTCATTGTCAACCCCCTTCTCCATGCCCCGTATTCAGACCCCAAAGCCCTCCCCATTACTTTGAACCTGAGCTAATATAGCACCAAAACCAAATGAGCCTTTTTTTTTTTCCCTTTAACTTCCTCAAAGCCCATCACTCTGGGAGCACACTTCAGACCTTATGGCTGAGCATGGGGAAGGAGGAAGAAAGGGGAGGAAAATTAAGGACAGGAGGAGAGGAAAATCTGTTTCAAGGTCTTAGCACAGGTCTGGGAGGCAGTACCGTACTCTGGTCCCAGCCCCAACACCAACTCCTTGTCTGGCCGTGGGCTATTCACTTTGCTTTTGTTGGCCTTGATTTCTCTGTCTGAAGGAGGAACGATTACGCTTCTTGCCTAAGAGGGCTTGTGGCAGGCTGGCATTTGCTCGCTGCTCTATAATACACCGCAAAGTACTTTGTATGGCAGAGTCCATCTCAAACGCATCACAGGGAAATCACAGACGAGTGACACGCGGGGACCGAATGCTCCCCAGAAACACGTCTTTTAAAACCAGCCTCTTTCCTGTCGCTGATCTGGCTGTTATCTATGGGCACTGAAATTACACACATGCCCTCGTGTCCATATGCACGCTGAACTGGTCTGTTCCTGGTGCTACTGGGATGAGACGCACGCCTGCCGCTGGGTGACACGGGAGACTGGGCAGGATGGACCTACGGGCTGATCCACTACATGGCAATTCGCATGTTCTTAGGATCTGATTTGATCCCAGTACCAGCTTCGATCCATTCATCTTTCTGGCAATTGATGGCTTGCCATAAGATCGTACCATTTTGGATTCTTACCCTGCAATGCACTGAATCAAAAAAGAAGGTGTCGGGGGAAGCAGACGAGAGACATTTTCCACACATACACGCATGCACGATTCACCCATGCTAGATGGTGGGTGTATTGGTGGAGTTTCCCCTTGTGGTAAAGCCCCGGCGCTATGGAGAGGAGATTCTCATCAAGGGCTGAGAAAGCAGGGGATTCTCGTGAGAGGGTGGCTTTATTACTGAAGAGAAGAAAAAAAAAAGCCTCTTTCACATCATGTCTGTCAGGCCCTTTCTACCCACACAGACTGCCCGGTTTCCCCAAGGAAAAATGGACCTTCTCTCCCCATCTCACTAAGCGTGAAAGGGATGCTTCATGGGGAACACTCAGGTGGGAAGAAAAAGCAAGCAGAGCCTAGAAACCAAGCTCAGCTTCTGCTCCAGAGTAACTAAGCCCCGTCTCCACTGCAGCTGGTGAAGTTCAGGTCTTCCTTAAGAAACCGCTGGACTAGACGGTGTCGAGCCTGGTGCCCGGGACCGCCTCCTCTTGCCAGTTTTGAGGGCTTGGGGGGCACGCTCAGGACATTCCCTTACGCCTCCCTGCATGCGTGCAGGAGGGAAAGGGAAGCGTGCGTTTTAAATTGAGGAGAACAGACCTTCTCCCCCTTCTCGGAAATAGGGATCAATGTTTAGCACGAGGGTGGGAGGCAACCCAGACGCTTCTCAGAGTTTCCAGATGCCCAAGGAAGCTGAGACAGGGGTGCCAAAGGAAACCTATTGAGGCATTAGCCCTCACACCCGGGAAGGAGGCAGCATTTTAAGCAGCAAACTGGCAGGGCTTAAAGCGGTGGGGGGCACAACAGGACCCTCCCTTCCTCCCACAAGACACGTCTCCCCTCGGCGCTTCCCAGTCAGGGCTCTGCGGGTGGTGGGGGGAGAAAAGAGCACCGAGGTCTGGAGATGCATCTCCGAGGCCGAAAGCCGCGTGGGGGAGAACCGAAAGGCACCTGCCAGAGTCGGCGAGCAGGCGGCAGCGAAACAGAAAAAGAAAGAAGCTGAGCGAGAGGTTTCAGCTGCTAATTCCGGGGAGTCCTGCCCGAGCTGCCTTAGCTTTATTTTCCAGCCCCGGCCTCCAGCAGTCTCGGTTTCAGCCCGAGACACCCCCCTCCTCCCGGCCCCAGCCCCGGGGAGGACTCTCGGCCTGGGCACGGGGGCGACCCCGACCGCCGCACAAACAAGAGGGCCCTTTGATAACCGCCTCTCGCTCGAGTTTTCCTCTCGGACGGGCTTGTTCCACTCAGAGAACCCCCTCCCGCCCGCGCCCGCGCCATCTGGTTACGGTTTGTACCGTGACGCGCTTCCTCTGCGGTCGATTTGCTTTTTTTAGCCAAACCCCAGAGAGAGAAATACCCAGCTTGCGCCGGGGACAAACCTCCCGTCTCACCCACACACATTAGCTTTATTTATTGGGAGGCTGCTTAGTGGGTTGGGGCTTTTTTTTCCTCCCCCCCACCCCACAATGCTTGTAACTTGGCTCTCTGCAGCATCTGCTGTCCATTACGAGAGGCTTTACGAGGCTGTTGATTTTGAAAAACATTGTCAGGTGATGATAGGGCACTGCGGTCTAGTGCTTCGAGGGAGGGGGGCGGCGGGGAGTGGGAGTCGGGACCCCGGGCGTCTCCGGTGGCATGACCGCTGCCTACCTCTGTTTCCCTGTCAAACGGAGCTACCATCGCCTCTCTCACAGGAGCGTTGCGAGGGGTTGCGCGCTGGCATTTGTAAGAGGTTTTGAGCATGCAAAGGATTTTAGGAATGCTACATTCTGCTATCGCTTACCGGCTCTGACAGCCTTGGAAATATTTAGGAGACATGAGCTAACGGAGCTCCCCGTGCCCCTCCTGAAGGAGGCCGACGGGTATCATCGCTCCCCTTTTACCAGCCCACAGAGCGGAAAGCCAAAAGGGACCGTGGTGATCATCACCTAGCCTGCCCATCCGCCCCGATACAGATGATGGAAGCGAGGGTTGGCCCAGTTCAGGGGACAGTTTTTCCCATGTTCCCACAGTGAGTCAGGGGTCCGGCAAGGAAGAGATCTGGCTGCAAGTCCCACACTCGGCCCGCTAGCCCAGGCTGCATTTACTGTGGCTCCATAAGTGCATTAATTGTAGGGCATTTTTCAAAACTGCATCTCCTGGGCTTTGCACACCTGCTTTTGTGATAACCCCAGCGTTCCTGTACGTTTTCCCCCTGAAACCATTACATATACGTGGAGCCTCACCTCCAGCACTACCAACCGCTTGCCTGGGAAGAACAGAGTGTGGGTCTTTGTTAATACACATATACAGACTCATTTACTGACAGTCTCCCCCCTTAGTAGCTCGGCTCACTGAGGCAAGGCTCGGGGCATGGGGAAAAATGAGGGACCTTTCTTCCCCCTCCGCACCCCCAGCCTCCTCCCAAGGGCCAAGTTCCCACAAGGCAGGGGTGACTGCATCAGGAGGACGAAGCTGGAGCTGAGGCCTGGCAGGTCTCTCTAAGAATATGTGGGGGCCCCTAAGATTTCACCACAATAGCCTCCATTATTCCTAACGAGCATTTAAAACCGTGCCTGGGTCACGGCCGCCTTGCTGCGTGCGTGCATGCGCGCGCGCCCCCATTAATCCTCTTTACTCCAGACTTGATTTAATTTATCATTAGGTCTGGATGAGTAATTTTATCCTGCAACACAATTCAAGGTGATAGATGAGACCGCGCGCAGGTGATAGCCCAGGCTCGACTCCCCCCCTGCTCTCGCTCCCCCCTCCCGGGGAGAGCGCAGCCTACTGGGGTGCGCAGAGAGATTTACGGCTGCTCCAAAGTAGGGCTTGCACTGGGGAGAGCAGGCAGCACAGAGCTTAACTCTTGTGCAAGGCTGGGATGGGGTGGGGGGGTTGGATATGGAAAACATTGGCATTTCTCTCCTAGCTGAATCAAGGCCCGAGCCGAATGGCTGGAATCCAGGGATCAGTAAATCAAAACACCCCCTTTCCCTCACCCCTCCCCTCCACCCCCCATCTCCCTTCTGACAGCAATTAACTGCCTGGATCTCTCTGCTCAGGAGGGAGCCGTGAAAAAGGCAGGATTACCCGCCTTGCTGGTGTGCACACAAATCTGCTTGCAAGGCGGTGGGAGACAGCCGGGGCTGTAGTCGCACAGGCTCAGACTGCCATCCCCACCTCCCCGGTGACCATTGCTGCTCCAGAGTCGCACACCACTGTCAGCTGGATGGGTCTCAGAGAGGGCTTGCACCACAGAGTCCGACTGTTGTCAGACCGATGAGGCTGCAGGAGACAGGGCCTGAGCCCGGAGTCAGTCTGAACAGGCTGGTGGGAGGGGCGTTAACAGAATCTGCACCAGGTTCAGAAAGCCTCTCTCTCTCCACGAGATCTGTGTTCATGTTGGATGAACAGGCAACGGATGGCCAACTAAAGGGACTGTGTTTTCTGGCCTGCCGGCTCCCTTGGGATAGTTTATTAGTGAACAGCGTTCCCTCGCATCGGTCACCTGTCTCTCCAAAGGTGAACTGCTGTGCCCTTTCCAAATGGCTTCTGGTAGCACCTCCCGAGAGACGCACAAGAAACAGCATCCTCCCAGCAGATGTGGCCACCGACCAGCAGAGGAGAAAGCCGCTAACTGCACATAGAAACAGATCAAGCATTGTCGAACACACGTCCACAGCCAACTCTAGGCTAGGACAGATTGCCCTTCTTGAATGTGTAAGATGCACCAAGAATTTATAAGAAGCAGAGATGTAGAGCCAGGGGAAACAGCCACTGAGTGGCCTGTAGAAGTTCATCCCCCAAAGCCCCTCATTTCTAACCTGCAGCATAGAAACGGAGGAGCACAGGTGGAAAAGAGTCCACCCCCCAGCTACCTTGGGCAGTCATGACACTTCACCCCAGTCATACGCGGATCAAGCCCCAACGTCAGGGGATTTGTTCCTCCCATTTCTCTAATCAAACGACTATTCCAAATCTGGTCAGATGACTAGAAAACTAAGTTCCAACCTGAATTTATTCACCGCCAGTTTATATCTATTTGCTCATGTGCTAATAGTGTCCCTTATCTTAAACAGTTCTTCTTTCTCTGGGTTAAGCCCATAGCATATTTAGATCAGTGGTTCTCAACCTTTTTAGACTCAAGGTACCACTCAGAAAATGCCATCTCTTAGCTGCCACTCATTTTTTTTGACTACAGAAAAGTAATGGAGTAATTGTTCTGCTGCAAGAAACTCAGAAAGCCCACAACAGGCCGAGATGTTTTTAACACCGTGGGCATGTCTACATGAGACATTTGCTATGGAGCTGCCTAATTAGCTCCACAGTAAAGTCTCCACGTCTACATGTGTGGCCCTATTAGGTCACAGTAAACTGATGAATGCCACCGCAGGTTAGAATTTGTAAATACAAGTACTATCTTGCAGCAGCATTTACTGTGTAGCCACACACGTAGACACTGATGGGGCTGGCTGGGGCACAAGGATGCTGCCTGCCGGCTAGCCCCACACTGAAGCACCCTCATGCCCCAGCCACCCCTCCGCAGCACGTTGAGCCAAGCTGAAGCACCCTCGGACTGGTAAACTGAGCCCCTGAGCCCCCTGCCAGCTGGGACTGCTCTGAACCAGCCTAATGAGATACAGTCCTGAGCACACGTGTAAATGCAGCACCCGGGAGCAATACGTTCCAGAGTAATATGTGCTGGAGTTTATTGGTCTGTGCTAATAGCAGGTGTAGACGCACCCTACAGATTCCTATTTGAAATTTCTGGGTTTATCTTGTGAGTTGTGGCTGCACAGATAGCAGTGTTGACACTGTATGGACCTTGCGGCACCTCTGAAAGGATCCCAACACACCCGAAGGAGTCTCACACAGTTGAGAATCACTGATTTAGACATAGGTGGAGACTGCTAGGCCAAAGAAGCCAGGCTCTTTGATAGTTTCTCTCCTGCAAGACAGGCTCTCTGTTCCCCCGAGCCATCAGATCAGCGCTTCTCTGCACCTGTTCCAGTTTGAGTTCCTCGTCATTCAAAAGTGGGTGACCAGAACAGCACCCAGTATTTCAGATGAAGCCTCACTGGTGCCTTATAGAATGGAATTAATATTTCCCATCTTCTCTGGAAATACTTTGTCCAATATATTCCAGGGCTGCATTTGCCTATTGCATGGTTACATCACAGTAGGGACAGTCAGTATACCCAGATCCTTCTCCTCTTCCATTATTCCTAAATGGTGAGCTCCCTAGTTCCAGCACCATTTCTTGTTACTAGACCCTAAGCAGTGCACACGACTTGGCACCCTCTGCTATTACGGCCCCAGGCGGCTCTATCAGTGCTCCTCAGCTCACCTGCAGTACTCCACCGCAGCCGTGGACTTTGTGCACGATGCACCCACTGCCGGTGCTCCTCACTCCTGACCTGCTGTTCTGCGTATGGGCCCTGCCTTCAGGCAGATTGTCAGCCCTGCCACCTAAGACAGCATCTAGGCAAGTGTCTGTCAAGGAGCAAAATTAGTTCATCCAATTCCATTCATTTGAGAGGCACGGTTGGCCTTGAGCCGTGGTCTGTGGTTGAAGAAGGCCAATTGCCTTCACTCACCTTGCACTCAGCACAGCGGGGATGGACTGCCTTTCCAAGTTTCTTTGTCATGGACACACCTCTTCATGGCTCTCATTAGCAAAGCATTTAATTTTTTATTTTGGGGGGGGAGGGGGGGTTAGTTTCCCCCCATTGGGTGCCTCAAATACAAAGCCCCTGACTTCAAGCACTTGCCTGACTTGATTCTTTTTTCTGCCTTCCCCTTTCCCTGCCCCAACTTTGCCTTCCCAAGGGATTTCTCAGGTGGGTGGGCAAAGGTATTAAAAGCAAAAGAAAGTGGCGTGTGCCAGAGCTAAACACTTGCCTCTCCCAGCACCCCTCTCCACGCATCTCCAGCACAGATTGGCGAGGCTGCTCCATTAACCCGGCATTGATCTCTCATCACGCATGGGAGGAAACGATTAAAAAAAAAAAAAAAACAGCCCTGACTTTGAATTTGTATTAAAAAGAATAGATTCTCGTGAATCAAGGAGGCAGCTGCTGGTGAGAGCAGCAGCGGTGCAGGCTCTGGGATTGAGATTCAGTAAACATCCCCCCCACCACCACCACTCCCCCCTCCCTGGAGAATTAAGAGAGTAAACGATGGTACTGACAAAATGATGAAGCGATATCCCCCAAACAATGAAGCATTGTGTTCACAAGGAGCCAGCGCGAAGCTGGACTTGGCACTGGCCCTGCCTTCTGAAAGTTATCTGGCGCTGGAAAGCAGCTGTGCTCTCCCCCTCCAGCACTCTGCATATCCTTAAGCTACCCTTAGGTCCTAACCCATCAATATCTAATCACAGCGCGCAGCGCAGGAACATCAGGCTCAGGTGGGCAAGGGTTGTGCTTTCACTCCCACCTCTCTTCTTCTTGCATTGTTTTAACCCTCCCCTGACCGGGCAGATGTGCTGCACCCATCGGCAGTGGGGGAGAGTGGCACTCGGCAAGTCTGAGAAATGCTATTTGATGTGTGTGGAAAGGCATCTCCTGCCAAAGGGCAGCGTGGTGCTCTGCTAATGCTGATAAACGCAGACTTGGGAAGGAAGTAGCTGTGCCCCTTGGGCAGATGGGGAGATAGAGGCGCAGCAAGGGGATGCAGTTTGCTCCAAGTCATCCAGCAGGCTGGTGCCAAAGCCAAGAGCAGAGCCCAGGTCTCCAGGCTGCCAAAGGACCGTCTTAACTCCTAGACCAGCTGCCCTGCTCTGACCAGCTGGCTGTTTGCATCCATGCCTGTTTCCACTCAACTGGGCACTGGTATAACACTGGATGCTTGACATGGCAGCGTCATACTCCACGAAAAGGGAGAAAAAGGATGCCAAGATCCTGTGTTCAGCACTTCACTCCTGGAGAAGACGGAGGTGACGCTGTTTGGAAAGCAGGGAGAGGTTGCTCTTCCATCTAGCTGGGTTCTTCTCTGGCTGCCCTTTGAATGTTGGAGGGATGGACAGAAGGCCTCTCTCCCCCCCCCCCCCCGACACAAGAGCAAAAACTACTGCAATCACGAATCAAGGCAGTCACAGCTAAAACCACATGGCGGGTCTGGTATCTACTGATTCTAGCTTAGGTCCTCACCACTACGGGTTTTAGCAGCTTTGTAGCCGTCTGTCTCTAGCCCACGCCCCTGTTCACTTCCGAGAGCTAACATGGGTCATACAAGCTTGCATGTTCTTCTTGGCTTTGCAGCCGCGGAGGCTGGTTTGCACCCCAGGGCAAATCTGTAAGAACTCTTGGTCTCCAGGATGACAGAGAAATAGGCACACCACGACAGAGGCAACGCTTGGTCCCCAACAAGAAAAGTCCTTGTGTCACTAATAGCAGCTGCGGAAGTAACTGTGTGCCCCCTCCACCCCCGCCCCCCCCCACACACACCACACGCAAAGACACGCCTGAATGCCGGCTCCATGGCTGGATGGAAACCCTCAGAGCCTGGCTTGTTAAGTGAAACAATGCATAAATTGTTATTAAGCTTAAAAGTAACCATTGAACTGATTGGGAAGAGTAAAGAGAGATCACTGCCTTGTAGGAATTTCTGGTGCCAGCGCTCAGCACAATAGCAGCCCACAATGAAACAAGGATGCTAGAGTCCTTTGACTGCAGGTTGGTATTTCCATAAAGACTGGAACAAGCAACAACACCCTTTGGGAAACAACCAAAGTGGGGTTTGAGGAAGGAAACCAAAGTGAGGGAAAGCCAGATAGCAGCCAGGAAGTCATACAATCATAGAAAATAAGGGCTGGAAGGGACCTCAGGAGGTCACATCTAGTGCAAGCCCCTGCTCAAAGCAGGACCGTCCCCAACTATATCATCCCAGCCAAGGCTTTGACCAGATGGGTCTCAAAACCCTCCAAGAGTGGAGATTCCACCACCTCTCTGGGTAACCTGATCCAGTGCTTTACTACCCTCCTCAGGAGAAAGTTTTTCCTAATATCCAACCTAAACTTCCCCTGTTGCAACTTGAGACCGTTGCTCCTGCTCTGTCATCTGCCCTTGTTCTGTTATGGTGCCGTGGGGGAAGGAGTGGGCAAAAATCTCGGACTCCTGAGATGCTAGCAGACAGGGATGCTAATGCAAATGCATATTAAGAAAAGAAGTGTTCTTATCTTCAAAATGGAACAGGAAAGCATGGCCACCCATGGCCCAATCCTGGGATGCTTCACGCAGCATCTTCCTCTGACAGTGAGACAGACGGGGCATGTTGCGTCTGAAAGATGCTATTGCAGATCCAGGGAACCTCCAAGAACGTGGAATTGGAAGCAGAGCAGTATACTGGAATACTTTAAGACTCAGCATCCCTTAAAGACAAATTATTTTTCTGCCAGATATATTCATAGATTTTTTTTTTTTTTTTTTTTAAACAACAGGCCAAATTTCAGTCCCGGTGTAGAGCAGGCTCAGAGCCTATAGAGTCTAGAGCAGCGGCTCCCAATCTGTGGTACAGGTACCACCACTGGTACACAGGCAACCTGTCAGTGATAAGCATTAACCAATTTGTTATAATTACTTTATAGGACAAAACTTTGCTGATGCTACTTAAGGTTCAACTGAAACATCTGCTGGTGGTACTGAAGGTTGTATCATCGGTGGTGTGCATGCTCAATCTGTCGGAATTTGGGAACCGCTGGTCTAGAGAGCTGGAGTTGCAGATGCTTACACCAGTTGCTGCATTTGACCCATTGCCTTTCTAGGAGTCCTGACAACTCTGGCAGGTGAGGTAGGTTAATCATAGGGGATCTTTGCTCTGCGTTTTCTGCATGATGTTGCTCAGCCAAACAGACCAGCGGTGTTTGCTACTAGATAAGTTTGTTGAACACAACAAGAAAGCCCTGTGCTCTAATGAAAGGTGCCAGTCTGAATTCACATTCGCATGCACTGCCCATCCAGTTTGTTGCCTTTCAAATAGGGTCTCAGTAAGCTACACCTTACAGGTGAGATGGAGCAGGTGCTAAGAATAGCACCTTGTCTCCGGAGAGCTCTCATTAAAATTAAATGAGCCAACGCGACTACTGCCTTCAACCTAAATTATGATGCAAAGAGAAAATTCCCTCTCCTGCCACGAGCTGCTAGACACATTTTGAAAGCAGAGTGGCTATAATTGCATGTGCAGTTCTGCATTAAGCTGGAGCACGTGTGTGAGATCACGCTGCACACTCCCTTGCACCTGCGTTTCACACAGGCTTATTCAAGAGGGCTTCTCACAACTGCAAGCACACACCTGGATAATATGAATTTGCCCACATACAACAGCCCAAGAGAATCAACACAGACATATGTCAAGAGGCAAACATGAATATGTATATGCATTGTAAAGCACAAACGCATACATAGATGCAGGTGCTGCCAACTGGATACACATGCTCTGCCCGCAAAAGCAAAGTACCGTGCACATTATACTAGTGCAAGTGAAACACATGCACACACGTTACTATGCCTATCCACCCACATACCGATACACACGCATACACAGGTATTCTTTCACTCGTTTTCCATTTCTCAGCTTTTCCAGCACAGAGCCATTGGCATGTTACCGTCACTTGCGACTCAAGCATGATTTGAGGAAATACGAACCACAATAGCGAACAAAGTGCATGGGATCAGAGTGGAGGCTCAAAACAGCTTCAATGACCAATCCTTGGGTTCTCTGTGCAGCCACCCAAGCACACACACAGCCTGGTGACAGGTACATACGACCATTAACCTAATTCACCCACAGACAGGGAGGTAGGTGAGTGCTGCCCTGTTTTAGAGATAAGAAAAGTGCTGCAAAGGAGGGCGGAGGGGCTCGTCTAAGGTAATGCACATGCAGTCCATTGCAGAGGTGGTAACGACCTCTGCACTCTCGATTCCCAGAGCCCCTGCTCTGGCAGATACCATGTACACGCAAAGCCATACACGCGCATGGTCAGGCCTGTGTACACAGACATCTCCCACCAGATTATAACAGGGTCATGTCTAAGCTAGAGGGAGGTTAGCCCACCCCTCCTGTGTGCCTCAGTGTCCCTCCTTGTAAGGCAGCTGCAATACCATCTGCTTTCACAGAGCTGCTGTGTTGATCCATGAATTCTGCAACGCTCTTTTTGAAGAGAAAAATGGTGGGATTTGCCCCACAGGGGCAAGAAGAGACATTACCAAGAGTCTGGAAACATTGTGCAGCATGGGAAGTGGCCATGGGTGCAAAATCTCTAGACGCTGTAGGCTCTGAGCCTGCCTGCACACACACACACCCCCTACACATTTGTCTTCACTAGATTATTTAACCTTCTAGATCTTCCCAAATACAGGGACTTGGGTGACTACGCAAGTGTCTCAGCAGCTCCGGAACAACTACCTCCTTTAGCCTTCAGTCCCTCAGGCGTCACCCATATCACTCGCAGCACTAGCCCTGTTCCTGCTGCACAGTGCAAATATCTAGTGTAAACAGGACTTTCGGTGCTTCCAGCCATCACTGTTCATGCCCCGGGGGTGTCTTGTGAAACCAAACCCTGGCTTCTGGCATCAGACTGGTGCTGCTGCCACAATTTCTTGCCCTGCAGTGCCCCTCATGGCCACCTCAAAAAAGAGGAGTCACAAGTCACAACTGCAGGAGCAAACCGGAGTGTCTTATCTGAGCTCTTCATGAAGACCAGGCAGAAGCCACAAGATGCGTACGGATGAGGGGCTGAGGGCCAGGAGTCCTGGGTGCTGTACCCAGTCTTGTCACCAACTCACTAGGCCTTCATGCACCAGGCATTTCCCTTCCCTGGGCCTCTGTTCTCCTAGTCTGCAAAATGAAGGTGACCTGATGATCACTTTCCTTCTTCCTGGCTCACAGCGAGGTGGAAGGTTGTAAATGATGCTGGTTATTGTTACCAAATCTCTGCCTGTTTGTCAAAAATATATGCAGGCCTCCCCATTCCCTCCACTAAGGATGAGGCTGGAAGTCCCTGGAGTCTGGCCTGTTGTACCAATAGAGCATCGTGGCAGGACCGTTTCAGACACACTTATTCCTTGCTCTCCTCTCCTCCTTCCCACCCCGCAGTGCTTTATGAGTTCATACTTCCATTGTACATGTTTTGCTGTCGGTCCTCACTTGGCAGCCGGCACCAGAATCTCTCCCAGTTTAATCAGGGACAACACGGCATTTCATTTTGGCTCCGAGAGGGACTAGCATGAGTCATTAGGATGCAGGCAACTATGCTCTTCCCAGGTGATGTATACATTGGCAGCACCTAAGGGCTCGAGGGCTTTTCATAAAAAGAAAACGCACTAACATGCCATCGGACTGTATCCCAGAGTAAATGCCTCCCACCTCATGATACTCTGCACCACTGAGGCACTGCTGCCTTGATCAAGACGACGGCTTGAACACTACCTATCTTAGGTATTTATCTGGCCCTCATTCCTGTAGTACCCGAGCACCTTACAGTCACGAACATAGTTGTCCCCTCACACGCCAGTGAGGTTGAGCAGATGGATCAGGGCCCAGACCCTCAAGGTACTTTATTTCAAAAGGACTTGGACATCATAATACCTTTAAGGTTCCAGGTCTAAGAAACTTGCCCAAGGCCACACCGAAAGTCTGGTACAGCAGAGAATTGAACATCGACTCTCAACACCCTAGGCTAACCCCACAACCACTAGACCATCCTTCTCCACACACCTCCGTATTCACCTGGAGGTCAAGCAGAGGCTGCAGAGCACAGCACAACCTACATGGCCTTTTTACAGGCCATTGCTTCAGACCAGCAAGCAATACAGGCCCCAAGGCTAGTAGCCACCAACACATATCGCCTCAAAGGTGAGCACAAATGTAGAAACCCTTGCTGCTAGTGCAGACCATAGCACGCTCAGACTGTAGCCAGGCCAGCATTTTATTCACGCATTAAAGTGAGCGTTTGAACCAGTTGTGACAGATAGGCGACCTCGCTTCAAGCCCCCGCTGACCAAGAGAACCGCCCTCGCAGCATGAGGAGAGAGATGGCAGCGCCCCAGAGGGCAGCCCTGGTCCCACGGCACAGAGCAGCCATTTCCTGCCTTGTGGTACCCACAAGATCCGTCTAGCACAGTATAACACCCCCTTCTTCCCTTGGGCTGAAAACTCTTGCCTCAACCAGTGCCTTCTGGTTTCACTTATTCAGCAGCAATCCTTGACAGGTCCTACCCCCAGCAGGTTCAGCCGTGGCCGGAGAAAGCGGAAGAGAAACATCTAACCCCTACCTGCGCATCCTTACAGAGAACTGAACATCCTTCTGTCTCCCAGCTCGCTCGCGGAGTTTCCCACTTGCCCCGGGGCTATTTGTGCACCCAGGAAGATTCGTGCTCTTCCCACAACCTGCAATGTAAGACATGTGTGAGGCGAACCACCGAGCTTATTTGCCAAGGGGGCACCAAATCAATAGCAGGCAGGCACCAGGTGACAGTTATTAACCATCTCTTTAGTGCTGACCGTACACCTGGTGCTATTCAGAACCGAGAGGAAATAGAGCCTGCATTAAGGTTAATTGGGCCTTCGGCAGCGCACAGACCCTGCACTGGCCCCGCTGCAAACAGGTGCGTTCCTCCCTGGGGGCGGAAGAGCATCCCAAGGTGTCGGGAAGCGTGAAAAGAAATGTAGAAACAAAGGCAGGGGAGGTGGGCGACTTCCAAATGGCACAAACATGGTCGGATTAGAAGAACGAGACACTGGCACCTGCTAATCCTTTTCCAGTTTGGAGCATTTCTTGCTTACAAGACACTGCTAGAAGCTCTGGAGATTCCCAGCCGATTCTGCCTTTTTCACCTTGATCTCATGTCTCCAAACTGACCAGGAGCTGTTGTGACTTTTCTTGTCTTATGCCCTGGCAGGTGCCCCAGGATTACAAATTACCAGCGGCACAGCACTATGGGAAGTATATGTTATCTGTCACTGCAGAGCCAGCAAAGAGAGCTCTGTGACAGGGAGACGGGAGGGAGCATTATAAAGTAAATGATGACTGTTAATAAAAGGTGAGTGTAAGGATGCAACACATCAGTTATGGAGAGTCCCCCTACAGTGACTTTATTTCAGAATAAAGAAGAGGCTGATTAAAAAATAAAGGAAGAGAAAATCTAGGGGACATCCCCCACCAGATTATAACAGGGTCATGTCTAAGCTAGAGGGAGGTTAGCCCACCCCTCCTGTGTGCCTCAGTGTCCCTCCTTGTAAGGCAGCTGCAATACCATTTGCTTTCACAGAGCTGCCGTGTTGATCCATGAATTCTGCAACGCTCTTTTTGAAGAGAAAAATGGGGGGATTTGCCCCACAGGGGCAAAAAGAGACATTACCAAGAGTCTGGAAACGTTGTGCAGCATGGGAAGTGGCCGTGGGTGCAAAATCTTCCTGACAAAGTTACGTTTTGAGCAAGAGCAAGACAGTAAGGTGACAATTTCAATCGTAATGGTCATCCTTTATCTTGCAATGCTTTGAGAAAGGTGAACAGGAAGGACAATCTGAGGCATAGAGGCGAAGGGACCTCTCAAACCTCATCCAGCAGATCCAGGGCAACATCAGAACTAAAACACTGTCCTGTCCACTTTCAGCCTCATCCCCATCATCTGCTAGACATCTGTTCAATCCTAGCAAGTTTTTAAGGGAGCCACGGCAGAGAGGAGTTGGCCGGGGGCAACACAGAAGCAGCCTTGGAGATGGACACGGCAAGGGACACATCAGGGACAACAAGAGGGTTAATACTCAGGGAGCAGCAGGCTAGGGAGTAGTCTGAAGGAAGCATGGCACTCAAGGAGAAGGGAGACCCAGTCAAGTGCAGGAGAGGAAGATCCTTTTAGCAACAGAAGCAAGTGCGGGTGGGGGAGAGCCGGTATTTGGTCTGCAGAGTACACGCGCAGGAAGGGGTTAATGAAAAAGGACTGTACAAAAGAGCACACGAGATCTGGGGAGACATCCTGGCCACGCGAACACCTCCCGGCCGGGGAAAAACCCAGAGAACTCGCTTCGTTCTATTTTCTCTCCAGCCCGAGGAAGGGCTCAGGGCTGAAACGTCACCTCTAATCCAGTTCTCCCGCCTGCCTAGAGCAGAGGCACGCCGCGCTGCGGGTTTGCGTGAAAGCTGCCGAGGGACGTTCTTAGGCTTCGGTCATACCGGGAGCTCAGCCTCCATCTCTCACGGCCCCGTCCGCCCAAGGGGGCAGCGCGCGAGCCATTGCTCCAGCCCGTGCTGCTTCAGAGGAGGGAGGAATTTTTGTGGTGAAGGCAGTGGGTTGAATCAGGACTGCTGATGACTTTAATCTCCCGGGTCTCCCCCGCACCTCACAGAGGCGTTGCACAGGTAGAGTAGTTATCATCACCATGAGATGTTTCAAGCCTAAAGCAATGGGGGCTGTATCAATATGAAACTAGACAGACAAGGTTCATTTAGGCCTGTGTTCTGCTATCCCCTAGTGCACTGGGGCAGAAGGTGGCTTGAACACATTTATTGACCTTTGGTATAAGGACAATTTTATTCCAAGGTAGAAAGGATCATGGATGTACTTCCCTTGCTTATGAATCCCAGCTAGCAGAAATGGGACCATATTGCAACACTATTAAAAGCAATTAAAGAAGTTGTCAAAGCTGCGAACGCAGCGGGCTGTTTGGTCTTCTCCAGCCTTAATAGTTAACTGCTTGCGTGAAGTGGTTAAAAGGAGAAGGAAGGGGAAAGAAGAAAATTTACAGCCACCAACTTGGCCTGAAGGCCATTTAGGACACCAGAGAGGCACAGATGGCTTGGGTCCGTACGGGCAAAAAAATAGAAGGAAAAGAGGTAGAGTTAAACCAGGCAGCTTCAGAGAAAGACGGGGAATTTATCAGCATCCTTGAACAGGCAAAATTGTACCCAGATGGCATGTGTTGGTTGGAACGTTATATATGCCACAAGAGGTTCAAATTAAATAGCAAGAATATATGAAAGGAAACAAACACCCAACAATAAAGTATCTTTGAAGCACGAAGGTTGCACTTGTTAAAAGTAAGTAGAACGTATGTAAAATATGCTCACGATTACAATCCTTTTAAGTACCTTAAAGTACAGTAGTGGGGAACTTAATTGAACTTCTTGCAATGCTCTTTATCATAGAGGACATTGGAGATGTTGCAATTCCAAGGGCCTTCTTCAAGAGAAATCAGAGCGTGGCCTCAGCAGACATCGAAATCTCAAAGGAGAAAGGTAAGGACCAACCTGAGAAACTAAAGTGCAGTAAATCGTGGGGGCCAGCTGGTATTCATCTGCGGGTTCAGGAGGGAACAAAGTCTCCAATAATGGCCCTGCTGACAAGGAGATTCACATTAACCATTGCCAGAGACTGGAATGTCCCTAACAGGATGCTGATCTTTAAAGGGGGGAGCGGGGGTGGAAATCAGAGCAATTACACCCAGTGAGCTTGACTTTAGTCAATTGAGTCAAAGTTTGCTCGGATGGCAGATTAGCAAGAGACTCGTATAATCCAGGACTGCCAGTTCTGCAAGGGCAAACCAAGACTCCTTATTCTGCTAGGGCGAAATTTGCCCCTGCATGGGGTGGGGTGAGCAATGCACCACTTAAGATCTGCTCATGAATCTGTGCAGAGAGCTCCAGCTGCCCATCTCTTTAACCCCTGGATGTGCTGCCCGAACCAAAGCAAGCGTGACTCATTTCTGGGGGCGTTATAGGACCTGGGGGAAAAGGATGACAACCGACTGCAGTGGGCATTGGCTCAGGCTTGCAGCGTCTCGCCTGTCTGCTGGTTAATTCCAGCAACAACGTTAATGAGGTTTGTGGCTGTGCCAATTGCTTGAGGAGTTGGAAAGGATTTCTCCCCCTTCTTCGGCTCCTTTCAATGTGCCATTATTGTCTAATTGGCTCAGAAATTCATCTTGGGGCGAACTCCACCTTCTTCCAAAGCAATGGCCAGTGTCAGAGGCAGGATGCACCTTGGTGTCATCGCTGCTTGTAATGTTATGATGTCTTATGATTTCCAGTGGTTTCCTCAGCCTCTGGAGCCTTGTGATGATGAGAGAAGCCCAGCCTCCACTAAAGAAGAAGAAAAAAGTTCCCAGGCCTGGAGTATGAGGAAAAAGCTTGAAAAAGCAAATATTATGGGCTTAAAAACCCAAAAGGCAAATAACACCCCCCCCACCTCCCCCTTCCCTTCTCCCAGGTCTCTTATTTAAATCTTATTTTAAGCCAATCTCATTATTTTGGGAGCCTGATTTGGGATTTTGGAACGCCTGGGGCTGGCCAACCTGCAGACTGGCTGAGTCACTCAGCCCAGCCAGGACAGCAGTTGCCATGAAGGATGGTGAATAATAATATTCATGTCCCTTTTCCTTTTGTCAGGGGAGGCTGAGGAGGAAGGGGAACGAGAAATGGGTTCCTGGGGAACGGGGAATTCTGGAGAGCAAATGAGGGACATCGGATCCTCCTGGCCAAGACTTCCAGCTTGCATCTCTAGTGATTTAACGTCTTTAAAAAAAAAAAAGCATACATTGAGAAGCAGCTCTTTAAAGGGATATTTTTGGGGAAGGAATTATTGACACCTCCGGTGGGCAGTTTCCCAGAGGGGTGCAGTGTCAAGGCGCATTAGCCTATTGCCGAAGAAAAAAACAGATGCAAAGTCTAAGGCTGGGAGCAGGCTGAGCTGTGGAGGCAGCCCAGGCTTTGTGCATGCTGATTCGGTTTAAAGGGGCACTCTTTTTGTTGTGCTCTTTGCTTTCCAGCCGACAGCTCGGCTCAGAGGGGTTTTCGCCTCGTTCTCTCGGCCTTTCAGTAAGAGCCGCTTACAAACTCAAATAGTAAATTCTCCATAAACAAGTCAGATTCACAAAGGTATTTACATGCATATAAGTGCCCCGTGGGATTTCCAAAAGCACCTGCACGTACGAGGCATCTAACTCCCTTTGGCTGAACTAGGAGGCAGACATGGAGCCTACTTATGAGCCCTTCTAGGTGCCTAAATGTGCACAGAAATGCTTTGGTCTAGCTGCCCCCTGCCCCTCAACTTGCTGGCAGTTCTTACTCCCTGCCCCAATCCCAGGCATGAGACTACCCCAGCTTCCTGGGTCCCATTCCTTGCATGGGCACCACCACCATGGCTCATCTCCACAGAGCTCCCCGAATAGGGGGCTGATCCCCTAAAGGGTTTTGCACCAACAGACCTCTGTCAGCCCTCAACGTTCCTCGTGCGCTTCCAAGCACCTTTATCACCCAGCTGTGCCTTGAACAGGAAAAGCCCAGTGCAGACTAGTTCCCGTAGCCACAAGGGTCACCAGGGATCTGCACTCCTCAGGTTGGGAATCACTGGATTAGATCATCAGATCTGCCTGCAGGCCAGCCTGCAAAGGGCAGACCGGAGAACAAAACCGTATGCCTGTGCAGGCCCTACAGAGAGACTGCATGCACGCCACAATTGCTGGGTGAACATTGATAGACTTAAAAGAGGGGAATTCAAGTTTTTCAGAAGCCTAGGACTTTTTTTCTTAACAAGAGTTTTAAAGAAAATCAAGCTGTAAGGCCAAACTGTTTTTCTAATGTCATTATTGATTAAAACATAACACAATAAATAGCAATAATCGTGTCATAAATTCAGGTCAGAGGCATTATACCCTGTGAATATCTCAAAGCACTTTCTAAATGTTAATGGATTGGATGTCTATACCATCGTGAGGTAGCGAAGTGCTATTATCTGCATTTTTCTTTTTCCAATGGAGAAAATGAGGAGAGACCTGAAGGGAATTGCCCGAGGTCTGTGGTAGAGATTAAAAGAACCCAGATGTGTTTCTGTTCATAACCCTCCTAAACCTAACTGGAAATGCAAGGGCTCAATCACCATGGTGTTAACGGGGAGCTTCACTTTGCAGTAGTAGTTACCAATCTTTTGCCATGCCCACCCTATTTGTAGGCTTGCGGCCCACTTCTGCTTTGGTCCCAACCACTATAATTGAATTGCTCTGGGGTGCATGAGCCCATTTAGACTGTGCCTCCCCTAGTTTCAGCCTCTCTGCAGACAGAGAGGAGATATATCCGGGGATCTGAGCGTATCCTGGAGGCAAGAGCCAGACTCAGAGCGATACTCCAAGTTCACCAACGGCTTCACAGAGGAGAAAGTGCCCTTTGTGAGCATGCAGAGAAGACAGGACAGAAGTCACATGTCCAGGCAATGGCTGGTTGAGGAGTACAGACTAGAAAGTCCTACCTGGGGCCATTATTGAATAGCAGAGCCCAGCAGAGAGTCTTCAGGGTCTGTGTCGGGTTAGCTACGTGCTTCTTCCAGTGCTTGGAAAAGGCTTCACAATGACATGCCGCTGCTCCTTACCTCTGAGAGCAAAGACTCTCTGCCACCATCTCCCCCTTTTTCCAGGCTAACGTTAGCTAGAAAGGTTTGCTTACTTAGCTACAGCTTGGAGACCCTCGTAGGCTCACTCTGCATCCAGACAGCTCCACTGACTCCAGTGCTAGTTTGCAGAAATGATAGATATTCTTAGAGGAGGGAGAAGAGCTCAGGGCTGAGGCCAGTCAAGCCCAGTCGCTCACTTTGGCTGGTACTGCACCGCTTGGCATCTTAAGAGGAACTCCCGTGGCAAAGGTGCTCCAGAAACTCCCTGCCAGCATTGCCCTTCAGCTTAAATTGCCCTTTGAGTGGGTGTGCCCCCAGCGGGAATTGCAGTCAGCAATTAGGCTGCACCCAGCAAGTCAAATTCTTCTAGCCCAGGGGTGGGCAATTATTTGGCCCCGAGGGTCACACAGGGAGTTTTGATCAGCTGTCACAGGCTAGCTCAGCACTGTCACCCGGCTCCAACTCACCTAAACTCCCTGTGGGGCTGTGGGCAGGCGGGAGCAGTGTTCAGAAGTGGAGTGGGAGAGGCTGGTATCACAGGCCCACGCCCTCTGGGACATGGG
>NW_017728926.1:17180557-17233133 GCF_001723895.1 Crocodylus porosus
CTGACGGCTAGGTCCCGGGAGCCTGCTGTGGGTGGGACGTGTCCCTGGGCAGCATGGTCCATGCTGTGCCCACGGCGCTCCACATAGGTGGCACTTTGCCCCACCGGCTTGCACTGGGGCAGCCCATGCCATGGTCCCACCGGTGCCCACAGCCCAGCCAGGTGCTGCTACGTGTGCCCAACCCCCAGCTCTGGGATTTGGAGTCGGACCCCGCGTGCCTCCCAGGAGTGGCGTGTAGGTATGGAGCCGCGGGGATGGAGGAGTGCCCAGCTGGCTGCAGCTGCGCTAGGGGCAGCCCCCTGGAAACTGCTCCTGCTCCAGCACACAGGGCGCCCGCTCCCAGGAAAGCAGTTGGGAGCTGAAGCCGGAGCCTCAAGCTCTGGGGTGGGAGCCACCCGGCTGAAATGGCTCACCCGGTGCAGCACGGAGCAGCAGGGGCAAAATCAAAAGCACGAGCCACTGCTGGAGGTGTGAGGCACGGAGCAGCACCTGGCTGCAGCTGTACCAGAAACTGCCCCGGCAGAAGCTGCGCGCTGGCCACGGCCCAGAGCCTGACACCGCTGCCCCAGCGTGAGCGGGCATGGCAGGGCCCGTGGGGAGCGCTGCGGGGGCAGCCACAGGCTGGATGCAGTCACTTGGAGGGCCAAATCCATATTTTGCCCACCCCTGTTCCAGCCCCTCTCGTAACAGAAGTCCTCTGTTCCCCTCCTCTTGCCCTTCCCATCACCTAGTCCACTTCCAGCCCCTCTTCCCCACTGCATTGCTACAAACGATGCTCACGTGAAATAAAGGTCTGGTTCACTAACATACCCGAGGGCTTAGCAGAGGGTGCCAACTGCAGCAAGGCTGTTTCCCTTCTGCTTGCGCTTCTCATCCAGAGGAGAGGGGGATGCCCCACATGACTCCCAGACCTTCTGCTGCCTGTCTACAGGCACCGTCCTCTCTCCCCACGAGAGGAAAGTCTCTCTCGATAATCGAGCCATCCCAGACAGCCCCTAGCCATGCCCAGCACTGACAGACACTGCCTCCCAGGCCGAGATGCTGAACTTTGCCAGGAAGCAGCTGAGAGAGGCTGGCAGCATGGCCCCCAGGGCCACGGGGAGGGGCAGCTGCCCGGCACTTTACATACGAACCATCTGTCAGGACGCTCTAAAGCGAGAAGGCCAACAGGCTCAAGGTAATGGGATTTAAATGCAAAGCAAAACAAGCCCGCCGCAGCACGGAGACGGGGGTGGGCAAGCACTGTCACAGCCTAGCTCTGGGGGCTGTGCGGCGCCTTCCTAGCAAGAGATGCGGCTGGGGGCCCCAAAGAGACGCACTTATAAAAGGACTGGTTTGCTTTTCTGCCCAATGCATCTCCCTTTCTTCTCCCCCCTTGCCTCTTCCCCTCACCAAGCACAGCTCTGCCCACGGAGGGGAGCCGGGCAGGGACAAAGGTAGAAGAGACCCTCCAGAGGGAAGGCTCAGAGGCTGCAGGGAGCAAAGCGTTTTGTTCTCCCCGGCCCCCCAGCTCGGAATAGGCAGAGGCTCGTCTTCAGCCTATTTCCCCACGAAGGCTGAGCAGAAAGGGTTAGAAAGCGGTGACAAGAGGTTTCTCCCAGCCCGCAGTTAAGTGTGGCTTCCTTTGGCTGCATCTCAGCAGCACAGCAAGGAAAAAGGGCAGAAAGAGCTTCCTGCCTCCAAGATGCCCCACGGAGGCATCCCAAGCTCTGCCTGTCCTGCTAACGCAGGGGCAGAGCCGGCTCTCCTCGCAGCCGTGCTTTGGCCCTCAGCAGCGGCCTGCCCTTCCACCTGCCAGCGACCAGCCGAAACACCAGCAGCGCAGCCCCCGCACAGCACAACGGGAAGAAGAAAGCAGCCCTAGGAGGGACAGGTCCTTTTCCCACTGCACCACCCCAAACATCGGCTGCATGCCACGTCTTCCTCTTTTCAGCCTGGGTGGGATGGAGATCACCAAGAGGAAGAGTGGGCTAGGGAGCACTTTGCCAGGGCTTTCATACTCCCCCCTGTGCCTCCCTCCCCTTCCTGTCCATCCAGAGTGATGGATGGCTATTGGTTTTGGCTTCATCCGACAGAGAAATCTGTCACCTCATGCCAGGGAGAGGTGACAGCAAATCCATCAGTGTGGAGACAGCACTTGCTTGCGGATCGCTTTCAAGGCTGCTGGGGGCTGGGGCCTTCTCCGTTTCTCCTCCTCTTCACACAAGACGCAGTAAATCATCACTCCAACAAACCCATTTGACTCCTCGGTGCATATCTGAACTCTGGGCACCCCGACTCGGCCCTGCCTTCGTCCCAACTCCGCCATCCCCAAGCTACGATTTATGATCCAAATCTAGACTCTCACCAAGATAGCCCAGCATGACCGGGTCCTGCGCTGGCTCCATCATCACTCCTGGAGATCCGGGTGTCCATCCTGGATCTACATGGGCCGGCTGCTTTTCAGATGGGAAAGCAAAGATCCAAACGGCAACAGCTAATGGGCAGATACCCAGGCCCGAGATAGCAGTTCGTGCGACAGCGAAGAACTGAGGTGCATTGGCAAACCTCTGGGAGGACTCGGCTAGGATGCCGGACACAGGCACAAGACACGGCTCCGTTTCCCGCATGCGGCGCATGGCAAGGAGCAGCATACTATGGTTAAAGTCTACAGACAGGCTGCCAAGGCGTATCCCCAGATCTTCCCACAGCTTCCTCTCCGTTGGGCAAGTCACTTAGCTTCCCTGCCTCGAGCTCCCTATAGGACGGCAGTGCTCATCTGCCTCAGACTGCAAAGCAGGGCCCGGTGCACTGATAGTCGCAAAGCTGCCCGGGATACCACAGCACACGAATGATACGTCACGACTGCAGACAAACGCATCCCGTTGACGTCAGAACACCGTCGGCCAGACCATCGGTCTCGTCCCTACCGCCGCGGCATCCCAAGACCCAGCCAGAGCATGGAGGCCCGCTGGGTTAGGCTCTGTACAAGCTCGCAGCAAGACAGCCCCAGTCGTGCAGTTTCCCCTTCCCTCAGACAAAACTTAGGCTCAGCTCAGGACACGAGGGGGACATCCAAGGCGGCTTCAAGCCACTTCTGCATTCCCCCATCCTGGGGGAAGCCAAGAGCATAATTAAGAGCAGCCTCCGGTCTGCTCTAGCCTGCTCTGGCAGCTCCGGCTCCCACGGGGCCATTGCACTGACTCAAGCTTGCTCCTGACACGCATGCTAGGAGGTGATGCCAAGGTGGGGGTGGTGAAGAGCTGGCAATGGCCTCAACCAGTTTTTCCATCAAGACAACTTTCCAGCTGTGCATCATGACTCCCGATTCGCGCCTGACGGAAGCGGGGCTGAACAAAGTGTGCCGACTGGATGGGGTCCTCACCCGTGTGCTCCGCTTACAGGACAACATGCAGCTGATGCTAAATGTACCAGCAGAAATGCCCCTAGGGAATGGGTAATTTTCTATCCGCCGGAAGGCTCCAGCCACCACGGTCCCCAGTGGCAAACCCACATGGACGTCCCCAGAAGGATAACAGTTTGCTGTAGGCCAGCATGGGTTGTAGCAACAGCTGAAAACAAGAGCCAAGCACCCTCCAAAACAGCTAAAACTCCCCCCGTGCGGCAAAGAGCCAAATCAATCGCTTCCCCCAACTACAGGAATTTCAAACCAAAACAGTCCAAAACACAAACTACGTCTCTCAGGGCCTCTTATCAGCACTGCTGCCCCCCAAACCATGCCATCAGCCTTAATAACTGCTCAGGATCCAGCAAACCGGGTCTCCCCTGCCCGGCTGCAGCTGCTGAGCAATGTCTTGGACAGCCGGGGAGGCAACTGCTCTCTCTCCTCCTGACACCACTGAGACCCCCCCCTTATTACTACCCAACAAGGCTGGGCCAAATGTCGCTCCTGGCATGCCAGCGTAAATCCAGAGTATTCTGGATTTGCACTGGTCGCGAACAGCAGAGCTGGATTCCCCACACTCATCCGAGACGGGTCTTTGGAGACGAATCCGTTTCAAATCCAAGCCTTTGCCTCCAGGCTCCATCCCTCCACTTAGCTCCCAGACACCCCATGCTTGTCTACTGCTGGCCGTTCAACAGTCCCCCAAGATGAAAAAGCCGGCTCTAGCCTACTTTGCCTGCAAAAGCCTCCCCCGGGGACGTTCTGCTGACTCCAGGTTGCACATGGGGGATGGAAGGATCCATCCTGCAGTGGAAGCAAAACCCTGCTTCCAGTCCAGCCGTCTCGCCTCCATCCAGCGTGCTACCAGGCAGGGGATGCAACCATGTGAAAGGCCCCTTTTTTCCAGGGATGCTGAGCTCCCTGGCTCTACGCACCAGGGCATGGATGGAATAAGTCAGGCAAGAAGGTGAGGATCTGCAAGCCCCACCACGTGCCAAGGAGAGTTGGACGCGCAGGTCCCCGTCGACAACTCTCTCCCTCTGGGGACCGAGCTCACCGCTTCTGCCGAGGCCCCTTGCTCCACAGAAGGAAGATCTAGCACCAGGGCAAGCATCCGCGGCTGGCACAGGGCAGGGGGGACGCTCTCCTCTGCCTGGCACATGGCAGAGTGGGGTGACACACGAGCAGCCTAGAAGGAAGCCAGCGCACCCCAAAGGAAGCAGGGAAGCAATGTCCCAAAGGAGCAGCCCCTCCACCCGCACCTTGAGGAGAGGAGGGCTGCACGCCGGCTGGCATCAGGACCTGGGGGGCGATGGCACGCACCCTGCCGGGGCTCCCCCGGGCACCCGCACGGGAGGGGCTGCCAGGCTCTCCGCAGCCCACGTTCGCGGCAGCTGTCAAGCAGCGGAGTGAGGCCTTCCACGCTGACTGCAAGTTTCCTGGCGCTGATTCCCAGTGCCTCCAGGGCTGTGGCTGGATCAGCAGGGGAGAGCAGCTGGACCCCAGCCAGGCGGCGCGCCTGGCCGGGTCCCTTCGCTGGCAGAGAACGCCCTGCAGGTTGCAGCGAAGGCCAGGACACACGGAGACCCTGCTGGACTCCAGTCTGCGAGCGCAGGATGATTTATGGCTCTCTGCAGATGGCATGTTCCAGCCAGAGGGCTTCAGACCAGAAAAACAGGAGCCTTCTGCCTCCTTAAAGGGGCAGTGCCGCTCCGGTGCAGCAAGCCCGCTGCAAAGTGAACCGCCTTGGCATTTTAATATTTTAGGCGCTGACCCCTCATCGATTGCGTACAGCCTTTTAAATCTTTAATTTACTTATTTATTTGGGCTTTAAACCTTGCCTGCAATCGCAGCTAATTAAAAAGCTCATTAGCCGGCGCCCTGAGCCGATTCTCTGAGCTTTATGTACTGTACAGCGTGCCTCCTGCGTGCTCAGACCGTGGCTGGCATTGTGTGGCCTGTTTCCTACCTCCCCGGCTTTATGAGGTGTTCCATATTGGGGAAGACGGTTCCCCTTTCCCCGACGGCGGTTTTCTTCGGCTACCACTCGCTGCAGCTTTCAGGGTGCTTCGAGGCCCCGACGGCCGTGTGCGGGAAGCCTGAGTAGGGAGGTTGTTTCTACCTCGCTCTTGCTCCGCTCTGTTTTGGAGCTGGGCTGCGTGGTCCCCAGAACAGCCCTGATGCCCCTTTTAAAAGGGATATGGGCAAAGAAAGGCTCTGGGGGGCACCCAGCCAGCGTCAGGCTCAGGGACATAGCAATGAGGTTGTGCTGTTAGCATGCACCACAGAGGCTCCAGCCCCCCCCCCGTGAAGGACAGAGCCAGAGGACAAGGGCCAGATCGGGCTGGAAAGGGCAAACTTGTTACCACCATTCAGATGGCAGCTCACAGCATCAGCCTGATGCCACAAACGGGACAGCAGCTGGCTGCTTTGCTCCATTTCAATGCCATCGTCGGCACACCTCAGCTCATCCAACCCTCCAGCCCGTTCACACCTCGCCATGAGACATCTCTGGGATAGGAGGCCCCTCGCCTGCTCCTTCAGGCAATGAGATGCTTGTTTTCCAGACGGGGGGCAGCCGATTTTCAGAGGGGCTAAGGGCACCCACCGCTCCCATCCGTATCGTTGGTTGGAGCCACGGACACTCAGCCCTTCAGAGCGAAGCCAGGAGCTAACAAATGAAACTCAGATCTTCTGCGCAATTCTGTGCACATATCAATGAGGGCCGGGGTCAGAGTCAGACTCCTGGATCAGCGCTTGGCCAGCAGTTTGAGCGCCAAGCTGGCTCCAAAGCCAGTGCGGACAATACTCCCCTGGTGCCATTCAGATGTGGCCATAGATTGTGCCAGGTTGGACGCAAATTTTGCCATTTTTCCAAGGTTGTGAGATTTGGGAGGCTGCCAAATCCATGCCTTTTTACTTCCCGTCTACTCCCCCAAGAAAGGCAGAACGACCAAGCCTACGTGCCCCCTCTGTAGCCCTCAGCCAGCAACACTTCTGTTTATAACCCAGGTAACACCAGGATTACTCACCTCCCTACTGCCATCATCCTAAACCAAAAGACAGGGGTCCTAGCAGCGGTGCCAGCCAATGGCACCAATTACCAGAGGCAGAAATGCCAGGTGAGGGTAGGTGTGGAGGTAATGAGGCAGGGGGCATGTGCTCGCATGCATGCACACACACACACACCCCCCCGTCCTCAGGCTCCTCTGGGGGCAAAGGCTACCTAGGCACATCCATCTTGCTCAGCTCTGCTGCAGGGATGACTGGGGCCCAGAGTCATCTGGGTGAGGTGAGGACTCAGAACAGTGTCCCACCCACAGCTCCACTATTGGGAGACCTCCTCCTTGTCTTTGCATTGGGTTCAGTTCCCTCTTGCCCGCCCGTGACCCCAGCACTCCCAGGTCCCTGCCGGGCTGGTCCTTCCCCCTTCGCCGGGCTCTTCAGGAAACGCACTCTGCCACGAAGCACAAAGAACATCCCCCAAATGGGACTACTGGTTAAGTGACCAAGTGACAGAAAGCACCCTCAGTCTTGGAGGGGGGTCACCAACCAGATCCAGACCATGTGTGGCCAGAGTCCCCGTCTGACCCAAGGGTCACATCAGCTCTAATTTTCCAAAGGAAAATGCAGAACATTTGCATCCACTTTCAGTCCACCCCCACCCCCTCCCTCCCGCTCCAGGACCTTTGCAGCCAGGAGGATTTGCCCCAGCAGCCCTTGTGCTGGGGCACCTCCACCCCTGAGCGCGGCAGCAGGGGCACACGTGGAGATGCTTCCAACCTCGGTCTGCACCAAAGGAAGCTGTAATTACAGCGAGGCAGTTGGCGCGCGTCGGAGATTGCCCACCCCGCCGGCTGCTGCTGCCCACGGCGGCAGCCGAAGCCCATCTGGGAAGGAACCGGCCTCTTGCTTCCTGCCGCCTTTGCCTGGCAGAGCTGCCGGGAGGCACAGCAGGCCGGCGAGCCAGAGCTAGACGGGAGCGTGGGTGGCTGGGACTCGGGCTTGGCAGAAGCTCAGTCGTTGCGTTTTCGCTTTACAAGGTCAGAACCCAAACCACCTCTGGTTTGGGTTTGCATTCATGCCTAGAGAAAGACGAGAGGATGTCTGACTGAACAGCCCCCCCACAAGCAGACACATGCGCGCCGCACCCCCAGCCTACTGGCTTCTGACAGGCAAGCTCTAAAATAACCAACCGTCTCCTCTCCCAGATCCTGGCTGGCTTCTAGGACGGCTAAAGGAATAAAATGAAAACAGGCGTGCAGAGCCCATTCGCGGCCCAGCCCGGGAACTGGTGGGGGCAGCTCCGGCACGGCCTGGCTCAGAGATGTGCCAGGGCAGCCCCACCCAGTCAAGAGGCGGGTAGGAGTGCACAAGCTCCTACCCTTGCAGGTAGCAAAATGCACACGGAGCAACAGCAAATCACTCCCAGCAGAGGCTAGTCCCAGGAACCAGAAATACTAGAGGCTGGTGCCGGAAGCTCAGCTTTTAGGGGAGACTCCCCTAAATCCTCACAGCCTCCAAGGGTTCCCAGCCCACCCTTGGAGACGTCTCTTCCTCAACTCCATCCCCTACAGAGCCCCCTGCCTTCCTGAAGGAGCCCCTGGATGGTCCAGGACCTCCTGCCCCCGCAACATACTCCATCTGCCCCCACCTGGCAGCATCTCCTGATGCTCCCTCCTGCTTTCTGGGAGCTTGCAGGCTACCCATCACCCACCCTCCCCAAGCCACAGGTCGTGTCGGCACCTGCCATGACGGGATGCTGACGTGGCCTAAAAGGCACCAGAATGGCAAAGCAATAGCAGGAAGTGCAAGGACCCAAAAATGGAACAACAGGGGCTGCATGGCAGAGAACGGAGAGGGACGGGATCCCACCAAAAAAAAATGCAACGCGGCCGTTCTCGGTTGGGAATGAGGATATCAGATCATACGGCTGCTAGGAGGAGGAGGGAGGAAAACTGCTGCAAAAATAGGAGTAGACCCAGCAGGAAGTGCCCTGGACAAAGCATGAGGCATGCTGGCAGAGCCAAAGACGAGGCCAGACAAGAGGAGGCAGGGAGTCGTGCAGCAGCGAGATGCGGCGGGGACCAGCCTGGGGCTGGAGCAGCAGGGGCAGCGCGCCAGGCTGGATGTGCATCAGCAGCGGGGAGCAGAGGGGCACCTCCGGGGTGGATGGAGGAGGGGCGAGGGGATGGTTCCTTGCTTTCCTGAGCCCCTTCATCCACCCAGACCTGTTTTGCACCCCCACCCCTGCATTAAAACAGGAGAAGGAAAATCCTTGCAGCCTCCCCACCTTGCCATGTCAGTACTGGGCGGCAGATTTCCAGCAGCTGTCTTTGAAGGGACAAGACCCTGTTCACATGCATCTCATCCTCGTGTGCTTTATTATTGTGTCAACTGTAGGTTACGCTTTGCTGCAGGCATTGCTAAGCCTGCTAAAGGCCACCAGGGTCCCGGGTCCCCACTCCTCCCCCACTGTGTCGCTTCTTTTCTTCCTTTCTTTGCTGGAAGAGAGAGAGCAAGCTATTATTGTCAGGCTTGCCTAGCGCCGATCCTCTTGGCGGTCGCGGGCCCTGGACCCCAGCCAAGGTCTACCCCAGGGGATGTTGGGAGCGCTTGGAAAATTAAATCTCTCCAGAGCTCACGAGGCTGCAAATGCCGTGATGTTGCTTGACCTTGGGTTAAACTCGGCGGAAGAGGAGCAGGAGTGGAGGCGGCAGCCCCGCCACCGCATCCCTGGCCTTAGATAACTCTGGGGAAGGAGACGTCTGCGGGGGCTGGGGAGGGGCAGGAGGCAGAAAAGTTGGGGGCGAGGGGAGGGATATTGAAGAAAAGAGCCTGGATCAGCACGGGGGAGGCAACGGCTCCATTTTTGCTTCAGCGCGCTCGCTGCCCCGCGAGCGGCGCGCGCAGCACGCCGAGGGCTTTCAAGGAATGACAATCACCGTTTTTAAAAGCAGGACCAAAAGGGCCCAGCGGCACTCTTTGCCACAAAGCAAGCCGGGATTAGCACCGTGGCAGTGGCTCACGGGAAAGCATCTCCCCATCTCCCAGGACCCAAAGCGGGTCATCAGCTGTCCCCACGCACGCTCCAGGAATCGATCTTACCCGGGGGCAGAGACGAGAGTCCACCGAGCAGCTAATGCACCCATGTCCCCCGTGCCCCTCGCAGCTACGAGCACTTGATGCCCGCAGCCACCGCAACGGGGGCCGTGGTTCCTGGGGCCAGCGAGATGGTCGGGATGAACCTGGCTTTGGCCAGCGCACGCCCGGTCTCCAGCCAAGCTCCAAATTCACCCCCGCCAAACAGAGCAGGGCACAGGCAGACTCGACGCACACAACCCCCCAGTACGCACCCCCAGCCTTGACATCCTCCCAGCATGCGCGCGCGCGCACGCACACCCCAAACTTCCTCTCTGTAGATCCCAATCCTGAGACACCGCCCACAACCCTGTCTTTGCTTCCTGGGACAAAATGCTTTCCCTCGGTCCCATCCCGGTCCCTCCGTCCCCCCCAAATCATCGAGGGAAAACCTCGAGCTTCTCTACCCCAATTATTTAACCCTCTAAGTGCCGTGCCACAATCATTTAACCCTCTAAATGTCACGGGCGGGCACACTGTCTACGTGGCCCCCGGCTGAGGTCCAAACAGCACCAGCCATGCGAGGGCGAAGGGCGCAGGTTAGGGTGTCCCCCTACCAAAAGAGTGGCCAGCTGGCCGGGGGAAGATGCTAGGGAAGGGCTCGCCGCAGGTGCTTCAATGCACAGGCGATGCATTGTCATGGAAATATCTGCAGGTCTTGCAAACTCTCCACTGGCGATACTGCAGCTAATGAACCCTCACAGCTTCCACTCCCTGCAGGAGGTCCGGGGGAGTAGGGGAAGGCGGGGAGAGCTCAAGTGGGATTGACGGATGGACCCCAGGAGGTGCATTTGGATCAAGTCCATCTGCCCTTTACAGTTCAGTGTGCGTGAGGAAGTGCTGGCTGGGCAAGGGAGGCACGTCTCATTAGGTACCGCTGAAGAGCCTCCGCGCCAGTAAGCCTCCCTGCGGCCCTGTGCCCCCCGGAGCTGGCTGATTATTTTTGTCTCGGGCTGGAGGCCTGAGCGCTTCTGAGTATCACGACTCTTGCGCAGCATTCCTCCCCCCCCGCCCGCGGCCCGGGAGAGGCGATCCAGATGGAACTGCCCCAGCCGCCCTCCGGTCCAGCCGCGGAGATTTGCAATTAGGACTCCGACGCCTATTATCCCGTGACAGCTGAGTGTGGTATCCAGGCAGCCCGGAGGCCACGGGAGGAATGCGGGGGCTCGGGGAAGGCGGGAGACGCGAGCGCTTTTCATCCGTGCCATATTGCGCCGACTCTGGCGACGACGTCCCACCTGCCAGGCCCCGCTCCAGGGGCAGCGTCGGTGCAAAAGGGCACGCGGGGGCAGAGGGAGGGGGGCAGGACCGGCGGGGCGATCCAACAGCTCTGTCAAGGGAGCGGCTGGCTCCCATCTGACAGGGCAGCCAGGATGGCCCACTGGGGAGGGCTGGGGGGGCTCCGATTTCAGCGCTCATCTCCGTGGCGGGCCTGCCGTGGCGCCGTCCGGGCTTCACATGCGGCCGCCAAAATTCCTCCGTGCGACACATGGCTCCGGCGTGCGGCCCTGGGCGGGGGGGAGCAGGTGTCCCCTTGTCCCCTACAGCTCGCGGCCCGGGGCGCCACCGCCGGGCTTCTCAGAAGCAGAGGGCTCCAGTGTTACGGAGATACGGCTCTTGGCTTTTAGGAAAATGCCAGGGTTTTTTGTTTTTTTTCCCCCACTGCCATCTAGCAGAGCGTCTGCTTTGGCTTGCCCTGCCTCGGTTGTTCTCAGCCCCCAGGCCTCTGCCTCTCGCCCCTGCTCTGCTCGAGGCGAGGGCGGCAGTGCTCAGAGGGACACGCGGGGATGGGTCACCGGCCCGAACAAAATTCACCGGCCGCTGAGCAGACACGTCTTGCGGCAGCATAGCCCTGACGACCCCGCCTCCACAATGGATAGCCCAGGTATGCTCCCAGGAGCACCTGGGACACCGGCCTTGAATTTCCTGTTGCTGCATGACTTAGCCACGGACAAAACACGCACCAGATCCTTTACACCCAAAGGGGAAGCAACCCCGAACCCAACACAGGCCGTCTATCAGGCAAGCCGGGCTGCTTTCAGCATCCGAGCCATGCCTGGACAGGCCGCTGGAAGTTACCAGGGACCAGCAAGAGACGCGGACAAACAAGTTCGCAAAACCCTGAGCAGCGGGACACGGGGTCAGCGGCGGTCTCTCCTTGGACTCCAAGCGTCCGGGAACCTCCCCGCCAACGCACGTATCCTCCCCCTGCGCCGCTGTACGCTAGCCCGTGGGCTGCATTGCCATGCAACCTACCCCGCCCGGGACTCGGGGACCTGTCGGCAACTTCCCCCCCGGCCCCGCAGGTCAATCACAGGCGGGCTGTGCCTGGGGGGCGAGGGGGGGGTCCGTCGCTGAGCAGGATGGGGCCTTGCAGGCTTAGGCTCCCCGTAGCCCCGAGGCATGGATGCTGGCCCCTTTGCACGCTGCTCCTGCCAAGGCTGGAGGAAGTGAGTCAACTGCTTGGGGAGTCGGGGGGGTGTGGGGGCGCTCCGGCATTTGCAGCCACCCCCTGGAAGGGCCTGGAGCAGCGGACAGGCTCTGCTCGGGGAGCAGCCAGCGTTCGATTCCTGTTTGTGTCCCAAATGAATCATTCCCCACAGCTGTCGCCGCGCCTGGCTGTGCAGCTCATGTGCTTTCCATTAGCTGAGAAAACAAGCCGGGGCTGCTCCCGAGCGTGGGGCGCTCGCCCTGCAGCGGGGGACGGGGTTATCCGCTCGGCAGGGTGGCAAGCTCAACCCCTCTCCAGCACAGCTTTCCCTGGGCGGGAGAAGCGGAGGTGGCGGCGGGGCGGGGGGGTGTCGCGGCCACCGTGCACTTCGCTCCGCTTTTGCAGCGCAGTTTTCATCAAGGTTTTAAATAAAGTCCATTCCCTTGTAACCTGTACCAGCCGCAGCAGCCTTTATCCCTCAAGCCATATAACGGGGGGCCTCTGGGTGGGCCCATCCGCTGGCAAAGGAGGCAGCGAGAGTGCACAGCCCAGAGGCCCCGGCGCTAGCGGATCCAATGTTTCCCTCCCCTCTCCCATCACAATGGCCTGCGCTTTATGTCAGACCAAGGGAGAAAGGGGCAACCAAGCGGGTTACAATGAAGAGAGAGGAAGCGGAGCTGGGAGATCTCCGTTCTAGCCTGCATGACTTTGGGCCATTCCTCAGTTTCCGCCCTCTGTAAAATGGGAGCATCCACACTACACCTCAATATGGTATTTTGGGGTGGGGGCGGGAAGGGACCCACGAGGATCTAAGAGCTGTAAAAGTCTACGGACCCCGAGATGGAGAGAGCTACAGACATGCAAAGTAAGACTATTAATTAAACAAGCACAAAGAGAACAGCTTACTCTCCCCACTTCTGCCTGGGTCACTCCCTTTTGGGAAAAATGCTAGGGCTGTGCTTTCCACCTCAGCCAAAAATAATCAGTGAGCTCCAGGGGGGCAGAGGGCCTGGGGAGAGTGGGAGGCTGTCTCTTCTCAGCCTGCCAGAGCGGAGAGGCTGCAGCACGTAATGAGAAATGCATTCCCCCCCGCCACCACCTCCTCGCAGAAAGGGCAGATGGGCCTGCTCCAGAGGACACGGGAGCTTCCAGCCCCGGCCAAGGCTCCCCGCTTCCCTGCTCTTATAAACCTGTCCCCCGCTGAGCAAAGCAAAGGCCTGCAAACCAAAGCAGTTAACCCCTGAAGCTGCTCTTAGTTTGCCTCCAGCACCAGTCAGGCACAAGCCAAGACGAAGGGGAAGTGCTGCCTTACACCAGACACACCGGGTGCAGAAGAACAGACAGAGCCCCCCGACCCCGCGCCTGCAATGTCACACAACTTTTTTTTTTGTTGTTAATTTTGCGTCTCCGGCCAAATCAGCCAAATTAAGCAGAGCTCAATTGTTCGAGTCTGTGGGGCGCTACAACCTGCTTTCCTCCCCGGTTCCCCCGCTGTTGTGGGAGCTGCTTGGAAGGGGCATTTCAGGTTTTGAAGCCCCTCCCTGCACTTACACAGAGACCCAGGTTGACACATTTGAGAGCAACCAAGTGACTGAGGAGCTCACGTCCCACCTCCAAAGGTGTTTGGGATATTCAGGAGCTGAAAGCCCTCAACGTACAGTGAGCAGGCTTTCAAAAAATGGGATGGAAGTGCCTGAAAATAAATAAATTGATTTTTTTCCTTCCTTCTTCTTCTGCTTTCTCCATTTAGCAGGCATCAGCTTCCTCTTTGCTCCTTCGTAGATGTTGCCACTAGGCGTGTTAGTGCTGCTTCCTCTGCTACCCTGGGTCTCTGCCTTGCCCCGGTGCAGTTTAAGTCAGCCCCCTTGCCTGTGCCCTTCTAACATTATTTAACTTGCAGCCCCAACACGGCTGCAGCCAGCAGTGGATCATTTGGGGTGGAGGCTTTATGATAAGCACCGCGGGGAATAGAAGCCAAGCCCCATGCCCTTCATGCTACCAAGAAAACTCAGGCCCACGCTGGAGAAAGAGGGGCAGTTTCAGCATGATGTACAATGCCCACTGCAGTGATCCAAAGGACAAGGCCTGGGGCTGGGAGACTTCCCAGCTTTGCTGCATAACCCTAAGTAACTCCCCTCCCTGCCTCTGCTGCCTTCTCTGTAAACTGGGACCAACACTGTGCATCCATTGCAAAGAACTTGGAGACTCACACATGCAAAGCTAGGGCTGGGTATTTGATTGGTTAAATAAAGTTTGGTTGCTTGACCGGTCAAACATCGGTCAAAAATTGTAAAAAAAAAAAATTGCCAGTAAGTCCAAACAACACACAGAAAAAGCACAATTTTTCTATTAAGAAATGTATCAAAAACAATAAAAAAAAAATTCTGTCAAGAAAATTACAAAAAATATAGTTTTGAAAAATTGCTATAATCTTTAACCAGTCAAAAAACCACACAGTCGATAGACTATTTGACTGGTTAATTGACCGACTTACCACCCCTATGCAAAGTGCTCACTGTTTTCATTCAAGCAGACTTATACTGAAGGCATCAGCTCAGCCGCTCTTTGACCAGACAGAACAGGCAAAAACAGGGGCAAATGCTCTCCCAAAGCATTTCACTCTTCTCCAATGACGCCAGTGCATTTAGGAGGCACGTTACTTATGCCCCTTTCACAGAAGGTTGAACAGACAAGTTCATGGCCATGCCACGCGCAGGGCCTAGCCCCAGTACCTCCGATCATGCTTACTTCTTAACAAACCGCCTATTCACATGCATAACTGATCCAACATGCCTAGTCATCAGTGAGACACTTAAGAAAATGGTTACTTTGGCAAAGGGAGAGGGAAAACATGAACCAAATACCTCTAATACCTCTGGAGACAGGATGGATGCATAGCTCAAGCATTGCACCATCTTTGCCAAGCGCCTCGCTCTATACGTCTCCCTTTCCCCGGACTGCGCGGGCTGCTTGCTGCAGGCGGGGTGGGAGGCCGTGTTCCTATCACCCAGATCCCACAGCAATGGGCTTCAGCCACCAGTGTCTCGCCAGAGCCCCTTTCTCCACCGCCAGAATACCAGCTCTTACCCCTGGTGTCAGTATTTCTATTGTAGTCCCCTCTAACCCCCTTCCCTCGCCCCGCAGCCTGGCCCCGCTCAGGCAGAGGCCTCCAAGGAGAGGCAGGACATGAGGCCCCCACTACACCAGGCTGCCTGGTGCCTCTGGCTTCGCAGCTCCACTTCCCTGCTGCTAGCTGTGGGGCAGCAGGAGAGCAGCAGCGGAGGCAGCCGTCCCTGGCGTCCTGGGAGCTCTTGGCTAATTGATGTGCAGTTCAGGCAGCGGCGGTGCCAGGAATCGAACCACCGTCCCCAGGGAACGGCGGCAGTGGCGGCAGCAGCAAAAACCCTCCTCAGCGGCAGCTGAGTTTTTCCATTTCCTCGGTTTCGGATCTCGCCTCTTTTCTCCCCGGTCTCCGCTGTGGCTCCAGCAGCGAGTCCTAGAGAAGCCCAGCTGCCTCAGCAGGTATGAGCTCGTTAATGAGCAATTAGCTCCTAGCCTAATTGGGCAGCAGAATGACAAATGAGCCCAGGCTTGGTTGTCGGTGCCCTCATTATCCAGCGCTCAGCCAGTGGTAATATCGAGCTCCTGTCCCACTTCCGTCATGCCACAATCAGAGCGTGGCCTGGGAGCTCGGGTGCCCTGGCGCCCTTGCCTCAAGTACCTCTCATGGACCCGGGACGTGAGCAGTGAAGCAGGGTGGGCTCTTCCTTTACCTGCCTCTCCCCACCCAGCTGTCATCCAGCAGGGTCCCCTCGGGGATCTGACCAAGGGTGGCTCACAGCAGCTCGGAGCAGACCCAAACGTCCACCGCGTGATCTGGAACACAGCGGTGCTCGGGATGGACTCGGGGAGTGAAAGGGACCCTCCCAGGCACCGCGTGCACAGAGCAAGAGGTGGCCCCCTGCCCCAAAGCACTGGCCCTTGGTCCAGGCAAGACAGAAGAGGAGTGCAAGTTTCTTATAGAAGCAAAGAATCATAGATAATGAGGGTTGGAAGGGACTTCAGGAGGTCACCTAGTCCAACCCCCTGCTCAGAGTAGGACCAGCCCCAGCTAGATCATCCCAGCCAAGGCTTTGTCTAGCCGGGTCTTAAAAACCTCCAAGGATGGAGAGTCCACCACCTCTCTGGGTCACCTGTCCCAGTGCTTTACTAACCTCCTAGTGAGAAAGTTCTTCCTAATATCCAACCTGAACATCCCTTGCTGCAACTCGAGCCCATTGCTCCTTGTGCTGCCATCTGCCACCACTGAGAACAGTCCAGCTCCATCTTCTTTTGAACCCCCCCTGCAGGGAGTTGAAGGCCTGCCAATCATCTCAGGATCTGAGCTGGGGTAGCATTGATGATGTGGGCCCGAAAAGCAGGATCCGGGTAAGCCAACGCCACCTCTCCATCCACCGTTCCACCGGCTGATCCCTCAGCGGTCTCACTCCCAACTTCTCCACGTGTCTACTTGGCACGTATGCACCGAGGCAACCCTCTCTCATTCATCATGTTTATCATGACAGCATCTAAGGCTGACTCAAGACAGGACCCTTTCACACTGAGCACTGCTTACGCAGGCATGGCAGATAGTCTCGGCCCCAAAAAACAGGCCCAGATTCAGGCATTGGGATAGAACATGGACAGCGCCTAACAGCATGTTACTTCCAGGCATCTTTTTTCAGATGCAGAGGGAGGAGTGCACAGGCAATCCCTCAGTTTGAGGAAGATCTCTACCACAGCTCATTGATGGGCCTCGTGGCGACCTCGGAGTCCAATCCCTGAGCCACAGATCCATCCGCAAAAGTTGCAGGTCTTTCCATAGGGGAGGGTAGGCTGTAGGCTGGGATTCCTCTCCTCTTCTTTCCTCTGCTCTTCCTTCTCTGATTCAAGGGCAAGACGCTTTACCTCGAAACAGGCTGCTGTTTGGTTGAGGTTGCAGTGCCGCTGGAGTTAGCAGCCAGCTCCTCCCAGCTCTTGATGTCGGCATCTGGGAGGAATGCACACTCGCAAGGAGCCAGCTACACCAAGAAGAAAGGGAAGGGGAAAGGCGGACAAAGCGGGGGGCAAAAAAGGGTGAGAGGGGATGAAGTTGCATTGAGGCAACGGAGAGCAGGTTGGAGCAAAATGCTGATCTCTCGGGGTTTGTCGACAGAAGGAAATTTGCCTTGGTATAAATGCATCAATTTGACAGTGTGAACTGTGCTTAGAACAGTTTAGCTCAATCTGGCAAAGTCCTGAAGCCAAGCCAGCTGAAGAGCCAGCTAAGTGCATCTGCGAAGGCTTTGCACTGGTGCAACTACGCTTGTATAGTTAAACCAGCACGCGACACGAGGGTCCCCGGGTCAGCTTCCCGCAAACATCGCTGCCCCTCCTTGAAGTCAACGGCAAGGGCAGACATGGAACTGCCGGCTCCTCCGTCGCTGCAGGAGTTGAGTTAAGCCAGCAGCAGCACTGGCGCGTTGGGATACGGCAGCTCTTGACATAGACCAGCACCTCTATACGGCGATTTAAGACAGGATATCACGTACATGCTCTCCAGCTTAAAATGGCGGAGGGGTGCGGTAGCAGACTGAGTCTGTCTTTTGTGCACTGGGAATCAGGGAAGGGAAGAGAAGCCAGACCAAGGCCCATCTCTTGTAAAAACTGCTGCAGGGTTGTTAATGACCACACATGACTGGGGGGTCTCACCCAACCGCTGGTTCTCTTGACAACCCGCGTCATGCTCCTGAGCCGTGAAATGCTTTGCAGCACCACCTGACGCAGAAACAGAACCACTTTCCCTCTAGGACTGATTACGGCCCCTTCTCCCGCTCTCCCTGATAAGGCTTCCCCGTGGCTGCTGATGGCTTTGAACACGATTGCTGCTGCCTCCAGGGTATGTCCTTGGATGAGACGGTCTCAGTGTACACACCCACTTTTTAGTTGCTTCGCTGCCTTCCTGTTAAGCACTGAAATGATTTTTAAAACCACTCCTTTGACCTGCAAGTCCTTGCCCAGCCTCGCGGCTGCCTGCATCGAGATCAGCTGCCACAAGCTCCCATCAGCTCTGCCACTTCTTGGCATCCTACGCATCTCGTGAGACCATCAGATTTCAGTGACTGAGGTCATTGCCGAAAGAGTTGTTCAAAGTTTTTCAATTAAGTACGTGGTCCTTTTACAAAAGTGGATATTTTCACTAACTCTTTCTTAACTTTCTAATTTTTGGCAAACCTCCTACCCTCCAAAGGCCCCCTGAAAAACGTTTCAAGTTTTCTTTTTTTCCCCCCATTCCATATCCCTTGTTCAGGGGCAAAAAATAAATAAATAATAGGTGGGGAAACCAGGAGAAAGGCTCCTGGAGAAATAAATTCCAGGAGAAATAAATAAATAATAGGTGGGGGAAAATCTAATGGAAGTAGAAAACAGAGGCGTGAACCCAAATCCCTGAATTTCTAAAAACCAGAAAAGCTGGTTTTGGAGAAATCCTGGTTTGCTCATTGATGGAATGGGCAGGAAAAAAAAAATCGGTGCACATCATCGCTTCCCCGTGCAACCGGCCACCTGCGCTCAGCTCCAGTCGCTGCATCGCCTAGGGACGACGAGCCCAACCGTGCTCTACACCCGGCCGCCAGAAGTATTTAAACCTCTTTTGGGCCAAACCTTTTTCAGGGTTGCTGATTACCGCTGAAGTGATGGTGAGCAGAGTACAGCACCACGCTCACCTCATCGACAGGACGCCGGTGACTTCCCACCATGCTTTTCACATGGCAACCAGAACTCAGCTTTAACCTTCCCATGCTGATTTGCAGCAAAGGCCCTCAAAGTACTTTGCCAGGGTGACGCAAGGCTTGCAGGGCAAGGAAATACCGTCTACCCCCAGTTTGCAGGGAAGTAGCCTATAGGGCACACCTCGTGTCCATCTGATAGGTGCCCTGCCCCCTCACCACCCGGGAATGGGAAATCCCGCCCCATCACATGGTTTGTAACAGCAGAAGTCCCGCCCCTATTCTCCTTATATGGTATGCGACATCAGACGCCCCACCCCCAACCCCGGTGACCTGGTGCGTGACATCAGAAGCCCTGCCACCTGGCTGCCATCTTCCAACCCCTTGTTTATCTGGGGGTTTTACTGTGGTTGCCTGCTCTGCTGGCGTCCCAGCCCTCGGGCGAGCGGATCCCCAGGCCGTGCATTTCTGTGGTTTTGTGTTAGTGCTAGCAGAGGCCTCCGGTCCAGTTCCCAGCCCTCTGGTATTTATAGAAACTGATTTTCCAAAGCAGAGCTTTCTTCTTTGGGGGTATTGCGTGAGATCACTTAGGAAATATAAAATTTACAGCTCAGCATTAAGAATTCACTTTCCACAAATGAATGGCTAAGCTTACTGCACTAAAAAATTAAAAAAGGCTTAAGCCCCCCTATCTGTACACTCGCGGGGATAATTCACCCCCCGCCCTCCAAAATCCCCCTCCTCAAGAAGCATGCACATGCACGTGCACACAGTTTCATACACTAATGTCATAATACAGACACAAAGGTATACATCTGTTCTGTTTTTGTATTTTAGAAGAAGGGGTTTCTGTTTGAAAACAGCTACAGGCAGGATTAAAACTTAATGTACTTATATTAACACCCTCACAAATAACCCCTCCATTTTTTAAATAAATGTTTACCTTGCCGTGGTAAAATTGTGTGCCGTTTTCCCACTAAATAAGGCCTCTGTAATAAACATCAAATAATACAGTAAGTAAAATAGTGGTTATAGCCATATAAAGAAAAAATAATACATATATACCGAACTCTGTTTTAAAAGTCACCATTAAAAAAGTACTTTCATAAAGTTCAAGCCTTTTTCTCCAGATACATATATAATCCAACTCTGTTTTGAAAGAAAGTTACCATTTTTTAAAAGTGTTTTCCTAAAGTTAATCCCTTTATCTCCAAACAGGCATATAACAAGCTGTTTTAAAACAAAGTTACCATTAAAATATTGTTTTCGTAAAAATTAAAGTTAAGCATTTCTAGTTACGTAAGCTTGCTTTATCTTTAAAACACACTTATATAGCTAACTCGTGCCTGCTTCTAGTTACGTTTTATCTTCTTTACAACAGGGTCCTACCCCCCGCCCCAAGCAACTGAAGCAACCACATGACACCAGTGAGAATGCATTACAAAACAGTCTTTATTTCCATCAAATCTGTACAATATTTACTAGTGGGGAGGGGTTGCTAAACCCGACAAAGCCTCGTCTTCCTCACTAATCAACCCATAAAGGGTACCATCAGGGTTGTCTGCAAAATGAACAGGATTTAAAAGCACTGTGCCCTGGACTAAAGGATTCTCTGTCCGGCTCAGGCAATTCACGTCATGGCCTATGGGAGTAACAGCATTTAAAACGCTTTCCACACAGAGCTCATCGCAAAGTTCCCAAATGGTCTGGTTTATATCTTCATCTAACCAGGTAAGACATTCATGACTATCTTGACTACACTCATCAAAAAAGACATCCCATGCACTTGTCAAAAAGCCTCATTCTCAAACAATATTTCATTACGGCATAGAAAGAAACACATGTAAGAGCTTTCATGACACTTCTATGTTCTTGACGCAAAACAGGACGCGTCGATTCTATTCCTAACTTTCTTCTAAGAGTCACAGCACCAGCATCAGCATCAGCATCGGAAACAACAGGTCTCTGTTCGTCACAAAAGCAGCTTCCTGTCTCAGGTGTCAGGCTTAATTAGGGACATGCTGGCATGCGGGATTTCTGGAATCATTAAAAAGGCTTCATTTAACTAAAAAGGGGATTCAAATTTAAAAAAAAAAAAAAGTTAGTCACTGTTTAATACATCCTCCTTAGCTAATTCCTACCCCATCATGGACCCTCAAACCCCCACCCCCAAACCCTAAGTGCCACCCCCCTGCCATAGCCATGCTTCAAGCTTCTTACCAGCATCTCCACTGCCTTATCAACATCATCTTCCCACTCGGGGTCCAGCACAAGGCGCTCCTCTTCTCCCAAATCCGCAGTGTCTGCTCTGGGAATCTGGACTTCCAGCTCACAGGCCTGCCGCATGCTCGCGTGGATTTCCTGACCAGGCTCGGACATGTCGGGCAGTCTCTGGGCTAGGTCTTTAATCTCCTCCTTCTCCGGACTAACGCTACGGTAGCATTTTCTCTGCAGGTGTCTGACAAGGCTTGGTGGTGAAGCAGGGAGGTCTTACCATTGTAGTGGAAGAATCCATATCTGCTTCTGCCTGCTTTAGCACAGTCTCAGAAAATACACAGGCTGCTTTGGAAAAAGAGAGACTGGGGGCTTGCAGCCTAGACCCCACTCCTCTACTCACCCCAATTGCTTCGGTGAGATTTTCAGGGAGGTCTGAGGTCTCAGAAACCTCCACCACTTTGGTCAAGGGTAGTAGGCCACAACCCCCAGCTACCCGATAGGTCATGCCAGTGCCGGGTAGCCTAGGGCGGGCCATGCAGCATGAAGGGTCAGCTTTGGGGCCTTACAGGTAGCCCTTCTGAGGTCACAGACCATGTGATAAGTGAGGTCATGCACCAAGTAATGGGGGCAGGAAATTCTGGGACCAACATGGGGGTCGAAATGACGGCTCGAAGGGTGGGGTTTCTAATATCGTGCACCATGCAATGGGCGGGAACGTAGCGGCTGGGGGAGGCGGGGTTTCTGATGTCAAGCACCGTGCGATCAGGGACTGGCGGTGGGGTTTCTGATGTCACAAACCACGTAAGGGCAACGGGGGTGAAACTTCTGATGTCACAAACTGTGCGCCAGAACTTGACTTTAGGTTGTAAGATGGTCGCTGGGTCCCAGATAGTGGCAGGGGTAGGACACGGCACCCGTCAAGTTGACGAGAGGCGTACCCTATATACTACTCAGGGGAGACAGTAGAGGCGTCTAGAGGTTTGCTCAAAGTCACGGAGCGAGTCTAGGGAGAAAGCCCTTTGGTCGAAGATCCGTGGCATGCACCGGACCATTAACCATCTGCACATGTAGCAATGCCTTAAAAGGGGCCGATTTAATGAACTGAACAAATGCTGAAACACAGCCGCCATCCAGCCAGCTACAGAAGCCTCTCCAGTCTGCGCCGCTGCGTGTGCTGAAACCCCTCTTTGCTACTGGGGAAACCGAAATGTAGTCATGTACATGGGATTGATTTCCCAGAAGTCCAAGCTTGCACAGTAGTGAGCACTCCACAGAGGTAGGCAGCGCACAGAAAAATGCCTGCATTTTTGACAGTCTCGCCTTTCACTGCAGGTTCCCCACAGCGTTTCTCTTTAAAATGCCTTTGCACAGCCCTGTTTATATCTCCTGGCTCACCACCTCCTCTTGCTAATATTTTATTTATTGCATCCTGGACCTAACAAGTGAGCTCCTTCCCCAATCGCTGCTAATTAGACTCGGTGTCTCTCCAGACCGTGTGTGCGTGCGCATCCAGACAGTACGTGGACATGCTTTGCAATTCATAGGCAGCGTTCAGCCTCCCATACAGACTGTTCAAAGGTCAGGTCACCTGGATAGATATATTTTACTTCACAAGTTCAGGTAGCAGCAAGTGGGATTAATATTGCATTCCACCGAAGAGTCAGGGAAAGATAATAAAAGACTGCCCATCCTTACGCCTCAGTACAACCAAAGCAACTCCAAGCAAGAGGGCCATGTTGGTTTTCTTCCTTTCCCCCCGCCCCCTCCCTCTCCTTGTCGGTCTCAAAGCACCGGCTACAGGCCGAGCGTTGCACCTTGTCCGTTTCAAAGTCACATCCTCGCCTTTGATATTGTCAAGAAGTTTTCTGAGCCAGAAACGTGGCCTTTGAAATTCCTTTCCACGTAAATGCATGGCTGGTCCCCTCTTTCATAACTCTAGAACCACTATGGGCAGGGAAAAGTGAAGCAGTGCGTCCGTAGCAGCTTGGTTTGGGAGCAACCTTGCCAGGGCTTGCAGGGAAGGGGGGGTGCAGGTGGGAGCTGGGGTTGAAAAGACTGAAGGGCATTTCTGGGCGTTGGTGGATTGGTACCTTTATCCAAAAAAAATCACTCAGGGAAGCAAGCAGTAAATCCTGCCCCGGGTATATAAAAATCAATATTGGTCTTAGACCAGGGACACCAAGGATGACAGAAGGACCTTCACACTGGAAAAATCCTTATAATGCAGCAAATCCTGCAGATGTGGAAATTCAAAAAGACAGACAGACAGACAGACAATAAGCCATCTGTCTCTCTAGTAAGACGTGGGCCAAGACACTGCTAATGAGCTGGGGCTGTCCTTGCAACCAGCTGGGGTTCAAGCCCACTAGGTGGGAAGTGCAATGTGACCCACCACAGCTCCAGCCCATTTCCTCCTCAGTCCCCCCGCATAATTTCACAAGGGGAAGGAAGAGTAGGGTCTGTAACTTGCGTCTGTTTGGTTAATTCGAGTCGCAGCACATTAGTTCTCAATATGTGGACGTGTCTGACTTCCTCGCCTCTTGACAACTGAGATTGAGGTGCGTACAGCAGAAACCACTCTTTGGTTGGCCGTACCCTGAGATGGACCGAGACTGGCTGCCTGCACTTTTTATCATCAGCTATGCCCACTACCTTCACTATGGTAGATATTCAGGTGATTAGAGCTGCGCAACATTTGGACCTTCCTTCCATCCCATGAAAAGCTTCTTCCAAAATCAGGGCAAAGAGTTAAAGTGTCAAAATTATTGGATGAATGGAATTACCAAATTATTATTAGGAAAAAGTGCATTCTAACTTTCTTTTTTTAATAGTTAGTTTTGGGGAACATCAGTGTTTGATTTTGGTTTCGACTCAAAATACTTCAAGTCACTTCGTTATTACTGAGCCTCATATTTCCCCCTTTAGCTTGGGGCATTACCTCATGCAGCGATAATTCAGAAAGCCGCACGCCCTTTCCTTCTGCCTCATGGACCACCTCAATCCCCGATGATGGCCCTAGTGTCATGGGGCTCCCAAAATGCACTACCCAGTTCAGTGACAAGAAGTCCATATGGGGTGACAGGAAGATGTAGGGTTCGGAGAAGCCTGGCCCATGGAAGAAAAAAAAGGGGGGCCTGAACCACAACTCCCATAAAGCAACAGGCAGAGAAGTGCCTTCCATTGCGAGTTATGCTGGACCAATTCAAGACAAACAGACTGGATTAATTTGAAACATGAAATATTCTAGTTTAGGTCAAAATGAAATAGTTCATTTTTCTCAAGGGACAATTATTTTATTGGGAGGAAGGGAGGAAAAAAAAAAAAATCAGATTCCCCAATAGAAAACTTATCTAGTAGGAAGTGCCTTTTTCATTGGAAAGTCAAGAAATTCCCCTCCAGCTCTATTGTTGATCTATTAGTCATTTCTAGAGGTAGCAAATGGGGCTATTTAATGGGAACTGTATTGGCACTGAGCAGTTCCTCTTCTGTCATAAGGGTTACCTTAAGTGGAGTACCACCACAAAGACTCGTTATCACCCTACATATTCAACGTGAATGCAAGAGCATTTACCTCTGTTCACGGAGCATCACAAAGTTGAAATTAAGAAGGCAAAACACAGACCCCAGGAAAAGAATTGCTATAAGGCATTAAGCACCATTAAGTCTATACCAGGCATTTCTGATTCAACAAGCGCCTCTTCTCCATTGCACTTCCTCCTCCTTGCATCCTTTCAAGCGCGGCAGCAGCATAGTGTTCGTGAGATCATATTGACATGGTGGTGAAGGAGGAGACGCCAGAAGCTGGCAGCTGCAAGGAAGAAAAGCTCTTAGCAAAAGGGAAAAAAGAATAAAAAGCCAGCGTTAATTAGCAAGCAGCAATTCTGCATGGCACACAGGCCATTTACTGGCAAAAAAGACTTCTTTTTATTCAAAAGAAAAATGAGCCTTCTCCCACCATAGAAAACTCTCCTTAAAACAAGAGTAGATCATCAAGCACTGGAAGGACGGATGGGGCAGTGAGTAGGGCACTAGTTTAGGGCACTAGGAGACCTGTTTTGAAACACGAGATCTCCGGCAAGTCATCACCTCTCCCTGTGCCAGTTTTGTCCGTAGAAAGGAGAGCGCGGTACTTGCACACCGGAGCGTCTTGAGGGTAAATGGAGTCAGCAGGATGTCAAGAGGCCGTTCAGTCCATTCCCCCGGACTGAGAGAAAGAGTGAACCTAGACCAGCCCCAATAAACACTTGTCTAACCTATTCCTGGATAATCCCAGGGAAGGAGATTTCACAACCTCCCAGGTAGCCTGTTCCAGTCTTTATCATTAGAGAGCTTTTCCTAATATCTAACCTAAATCTTTGCGGCAAATTAAGCCCTACAGGAAGAACACATTAAAGCTGTGAGATGCTGAGATACTGCAGTAATAAGGGCTGTAACATGCGCTTGAGAGAGAGTTGGAGGGAGTTTGCAAGCATCCTGCGCACGTGTACCTTCGTCCAGATGCTTTCATTGCCCCCTCACATTACACCCTGGAGGAGGTGTAAAGCAGAGGTCCTGATGGCTTTACCCAGCAAGGACCGTGAAGCTAGACGTGTTAGAGACCGGGTGCTTCCAAAACACAGCACAAGCCCCTTCCCCAAACAGCTTACAACCTACATACACAACAAGGAGGACATATTCTTGCTGCTGCTTCATAAGCGAGGAAGCTTACGGCACAAAGGGACTAAGCAATTTGCCTGAGGTCACACGCTTGGGCTTTGGCAGAGCGAAACATCAAATCCAGATCGAGTTTTTGCCTGCTGCTTAAACTACAAATCTGTCCTTCCTCTCTAAGCCTCCCTGGCTCTTTCCATAAGAACAAGGGCATCGACCACCGCTGTGAAATCGCAGATGCATAATGAACTAATATGGGACCTGGGACCAGAGATGCTGCATCCATATTTGTGAACGATTTGCTCCGCACCTGAGAAAAGGGGCATGCTCCCTGCAGGCCAAAGAGAAGGAAACAGGTATCAGCTCAGCCAGCTCCTCTGCAACAAGCCTCGGTGCGTGGGAGCGGGCGAGCGGGATCATAATGGACACGAGGGAGCCAAGGTAGGACATCTCGATAACTGCTAGCAGCCAGACTCCAGACGCACTCTACTGACTTTGCCATATTCTAGGAAGCCCCAGCCAGCCTCTTTTCTGGGGGCGAGACGCACACTTTTGTGGTATTGAAAATCAGGAGCCAGACTTGAGTCTGCGGAGGGCAAAGCAAATAGCTTAATTGCCGATGGTGCGTTGCAAATGATTTTATGGAAGATTTTAGCTACAAAGTGGATTTTGCTGTGCTGTCCCCTGAACTCACAGCAGTTTCCATGGAAATAAATGGGTTTCTTTGGGTGGTTTTGTGGATTTTTTTTTCCTTTAAGATTAAATAACCTCCGGAGGAAAGGGCAAGACTTCCAGGGACCTTCACAGCACTTTTTGTTACTGGAGACAGAAAAGACCGTCTGTGGAAACAAACTAATTCTTCTCAAACAGAAGTAACTTGTGTGCTGGAAGAGCATCCATGCTGGGAAGCATCACAGTGCCGCTTGTCCCAAGACAGCCGTTCTGGCTACTTTCTCAGGTAGGTGTCACCTCTTTGGTGGCTGGATCATCGACTCCATCACCTGCATCCAGCTCTGCTGCTGCACATGGGATACAAAGGGCTGCAGGATAACAGCATTACAGTCATAAGGACTCTACTTGGTTAGGCAGAAATGATGCAGTATATCAGAGGACACACACACGCACGCGCGCAACGCTCTCCCTCTCACAACCGATGGGTGCATCAGTTATTTCTTGGTTTCTTCCATCTCAAATCAGTCAGTCTTGGAAGTGCCGGGTCTCTCCTCCTATATGGATAAACGTGACTGCTCCTGCCTTACTGGGTCAGAGGGACATCCCTCTCCAAGACTGTCAAGCCAGCATGTTGTGCAAACACGAGGTTCACAGTAAAATATGCAGAGAGCGCGCGAGATCGAGGAGGAACCATTTCAGCTGCGGTGGGGAGGAAGCAGCAGCAGGAGACGCGCGCCAGTGAAATACAGGGGCTGCTTTAACTTCAGCTCCAAAGCCCTCCTGTTCATCTGATCAACTCTGCCCATCGCACCAAACTTCTTCTTGCTCAGCCTGAGCCAAAGCCCTGTGCCTGTCACTGGGCAGGTAGCATTTGTGCGTCTAAAACCTTCCCGCCAGACACAGGACCAGAGGGAAGCGGGAGGGACCATCCACAGGCCAACACTGCAGGCCCCCAAGCACAGGGCCAAGCTGGATGAGAAGGGGCACCTGAGTAGAGAGAGCCAATTTCTTTCCCCAGCCTCCCAGGGCACGGCAGAAAGCGTCCCGGCAATGAGGGGCGATGGCTGCACGTAACCAAGATGCCAGGCCTCTCGCCCAGAGATGCAACAGGCCCCGACGAAAGGAACTGGAGGGAATGCAAAAGGCCCGGGCCACGTGGAGCAGTGGGGAAACAAGTCCAGAGCTGCTCAAAGCAGCGTTTAAACTTCTGACCTCCTGCTCCAAGCAGGGGGGAGAAGGCGGGGGCGGTGGTGAGAGGTGGCCATAAATCTTCCAGCTCATCTATGGGCCTTCATTAGCAACGTGAATGAGCTGCTCTCCTTGCAGCCACCCCCATGCTGGACTGGGACCGACCAGGTGGGCTGCACGAGCCCCACTTGGCTCAGTGGTGCACAGCAGCGCTCGCCCCGTGGGTGTACTAATGCAACAGGCCAGCGCAGGTGAAGGGCAGAAAGCTACAGCAGCTTTGGCCCTTCTGCAGGGCTTCGGCCATCGCATTGCAAATGCAAGCTGAGGCGGCTCCAGCTGGAGGCTGCACGCATGCTGGGAAGAGGGCCAGGAGTCTCACCCCGTCTCACTTTACAGCCGCAGCCCCCTAGCAGACGAGGCACGAAATATCAAAGGGCAGGGGCTCAAGCGATCCCAAATGCTTGGCTGGGTTGGTGCGCAGGGCTTTTCAGTTGGCGGCTGTCCAGCACAACAGCCAAGGCAGGCAGGCACTTTAAGAGGAACAGGGTTGGGCTAAATTCATTCCTGGTGCAAAGCAGGTGGATCCCCACGGGCCTCCAGAGGGGCTGCATTTGCCTGTCCCAGGCCAGGATCCAAGCAGCCGCACAGCATCGAAGCCCAACCTGGCCACTGAGGCATCAAGTTGCCCACAAAAGTGGCACTGGGCTGCACCCCTCTGGATCCACCCTGGGCAGCATGCATTTTTGCAGCCTAAAGGCAGCCCAGGATTAGCATGTTTCAAAGGGGTTTCAGACCCACAACAGAGCCAGGCCCTCAGCTGGCCTCCACCTCACTTGCGGGCATTTGTTACGGGGGCTTTAGAAAGCACCTCTGCCCGTGCAAGCCTGGCCATGGCTTTAGAGGCCACAGCTAAAAGAGGCCCTCTCTCTTCTGGGACATGGGTGCTGCTGCCTCCACTGACCATTCGCCCACGAACCGCTGTGGTGGCGCTGGCAGGCTGCGAATGGAAGGTGCGGGCGGGGATGGAAATCAGGTGCAGGAGGCTCTGGTTTTATTCCCTTGTCACTCCGAGTGGGTCCGTGGCAGCCAGGCCACGGGGCAGAAATGCCGCTGAGGAGGTCATAACAGCACTCCTGAGCACAGCAGTGGGTGGATGAGGGGACACCCACATCTGCAAGAGCCAGGCACCTTCCTGCTACATCCGCACGAGCAAACAGCAGTCTGTGGGCCTGACAGCTGAGGGGGCACAGCCTGCTTGCTCCAGCTGAGGCAGTTCAGAGCGAGGGCACCCAGCACGTGGCAGCGCAGGCCAAGGGCTGAGTGTAGCATCCAGCGCATCGGCACCCAGGGGCAAGAGGAGCTGGGAGCAGGGGAGCAAGAGCCCAGCTGCGTGGAGCTGGAAAAACGTTGGGAGCATGAGGAGGAAAAAAAAGATGCCTTGCTGGATTCAGCATCCAGACTAAACGTTGCATATGAAAGCTCACCCCTTTGCCCACGAATTCACTCCTACAGGGTATACAGCAGGGGTCAGCAATGTTTTTGGCCAGAAGGTCAAAACACCCCAAACTCAACCTATGACTCAATTTGGCATGCCGTGGACAATCGGTGGAGAAGGGCCCAATCCTTACTGCTGGCCGTGGGTGCACGCGCACCGCTGGGAGGGTGGTGGGAGAAGAGCCGGGGTTATGCCGCCCCGGCCCCTTCCGCACCGTGCACCCCAAGCCGTGCGTGCAGCTGCCACCCGCCGTGCAGGCTCCAGACCCCAGCGCGGCTGTTTGCAGTTTGCCTGCTGCAGGTGGCCAGAGCCCAGGGCGGCCGTGACAGGCAGCCAGGAGTCGGCAAACAGCTGCGCCGGGGTTCGGAGCCCAGCCAGGCTCCAAGGCAGTGGCGGCTGCACGCCTGCCCTGGGGCGCACAGCCGGGAAGGGGCCTGGGGCGCGCAACCTGGGCCCCTTCCATGCCGTGCGCTCCAAGGCGCACGTACAGCCACTGTCGCCGCAGAGCCTAGCTAGGGCTCTGGACCCCAATGCAGCTGTCAGCAGCCTCCCAGCTGCTTTTCATAGCAGGCCTGGGCTCTGGGCAGCTGCTGCCTGCCACAAAGCCTGAGCTGCTTGCAGGAGGGCTTGCAGTTTCCTGGCTGCCTGCTGCAAGCAGCCTGGGCTCCATACCAGTGGCAGCTGCCCAGAGCCTGGGTCGGCTATGGCATGCCGAGCAAAATGGCCTCACGTGTCATGCCCTGGCACACATGCCGGGGGTTGCTGATCTCTGGTATACAGACATCATGCTTGCATGTACTGGACATTTATACATGCCCACGCAGCACAAGGGGGAAGACAGGAGGCAGGAGCCCTCAGTTCTAGTCCCATCTCTGCCACTGACCCCCAGCGATGCTCCTTGCAACTGCTCCGTGCCCCTCCACTTCCTCTGTTGCTGTGAGCACCCCCAGCACAGGAAAGGCACTGCATCTGCCCCAAAGAGCTCCCAGTCTAAGGCACAAACAGGAGTGGAGTAAAGGGAGCCAGGTGACAATAGCCACGGTAGGGAATGAACTGGTAACCTGAAGGCAAATGAGGGAAAGCTGATCTCCAGTTACCTGCACCCCTACCAGGACCACCTTCTGCAAGGAAAAATTGCATAATTGCCACACGCACAAGATGCACACACTTAGAGGGACTGTCTAGAGCCAGGAAATTCAGTTACCCTTGACAGGCTGAGCTGATACTGCAACTTTAACCCGGCGCTGTGCACAAAGGGGAGGGTAGGATGTGATTTAGAATAACCTCAACGCCAGCTTAGCACCCCTGGGCTTTTGCGCCTGCCTCGTCTCTTCCAGCACAACCTGCTGTGGTTCCTGGGAAAACGATCCCGGTGCCGTGGGCAGCAGAGGCTGGAACGCTGCCTAAGTGCCCTATGCCCCTTCCGAAATAGCAGGGCTCATGGGGTCTGAACCGCTGACCCCAGCTGCTCCGGCTGGCTGCCTCTGGGCACAGCACTATATGCAGCCAGCATCTGGGATGCGATCAAGCTAAGCCCAATGGCTGGGTCCTGGGAAGGGCCCAAGCAAAGGCATGGGCTTCTCTCACCTGCACACAAGTGACTTTCTTTCTGGCACTCAATGAGCCCTCCTATATGCTCCCACCATGGCCTGGGGCCCTGGGCAGCTGCCCAGCAGGCTGACCCCATAAGCCACCTCTAGTCCCATGCCAGTGTCCTCCTGGCTCTTGCAGATGTAAGCTGCATGCTAAGTCCAAGCAAAGCTCTCCTACACAGCCTTTACATGCGACGGGGTCTGGCACGTACCGTGAGCTCCCCCTACCGCTCCGCTGAACCAAGTTCATGGGCCGGCGTGGAAATCGCCAGCTGGGAGCAGGAAACTCTTAAGGACAGAGCCCAGGAGTGACATTGTACCCAAAGAAGAGAACTCTGTGCTCAAAAGCTCATCTAGAAATCTCCTGCAGACCTGCAGTTGGGCCACCCCCAGAAACATCACCCTTGCTTCGCTAATTGTAATTAGCTGGGGCCACGCTAAGCTCTGTCATTCATCTCAGGACAAGCACCCCTCCCAAGAGTTTGCTTCTGCCACTTATGAAAGAGGGAGGAACAGGAGGAAACGCCTCCAGTTTTGCTTAACTGCTGCAGCTAAGTCAGTAGCAGCCGGCCCCGTTTGGGCTGCGAGGCCTTGTCGAGGCAGTGAGACACGCCAGACGGGAACGGACAGGGCCCCAAGAACAGACCGGCTCCCTCCAGCCGCCGGCCACATGCCGACACAGGAGCCTGCTTCGGTTGAGCCAGGAAGCCAGGCAGCCTGGGCAAACCCCATGGGTTTGTTCAGCAGCTCGTGGGGCCGGCCTGGTTTCTTGCTATGCATACGACTGTGCCGCTTGCGTGTTTTGAGAAGTTCGTCTGCAAGCAGGAGGACCGGCCCCGACTGTGGACATGCTCCAGGAAGCTGACGGGTGTTTTTGATTCTGCCACGGTCCCCCCGCGTCAGGTTCAGGCGTTATGACAGGGTCGACAGTTTTATGAAGAGGTTAGGTGATGGATTTGTACGGGATGGTTTGGATAGGGATGATCCTGCCTCAGGCAGAGGGCTGGACTAGATGACTTCTGGAGACCCGTTCCAGCCCTGCCTCTCTTTGAGACAAGGGCATCACCCAGAGAGGGAAACTGAGGTCCAGGTGGTGCAGTCGCCGAGCCAAGAGCAGTCAGGAGCGGAGCCCCAGATAGTCTCTTGCTGCAACCACTAGCCCAAACTGCTTCCACTTTGATTTCCTGTAGGTCTTCCCATGGCAAAAACCCACAAAGAAAAACCGCAATGCTCTGTCAGCAAGCACCTTTGCCTTGGGGTCTCTGAGATGACAGACATGGAGCTCTCCAGTGCCCTGGGTACATGCCCTTTGCAGAGCAGGGCCATGTTATTATCCCAATACAATGAAGGAGAAAACCTTTCATCGGATGGGACATATAGCAGCCAGCACAGCATTCCCAGACATGGGGGCCAAAGCAAGCTCCTGGCACTTCAGTCGTTGCAGAGCATGGGAGGTCTTTAGCTGTGACTCGAGCCGAGACAACTAGAAGCAGCCCGCGCCGGACTGGGAGGACGCGAGGGATGTTTCTGAGATAGGAGATGCCTTCCACCCCTCTCTGCTTGGTGACCCTCCAGGAAACCCGCCCAGAACAAAGTCTCCTCTCTTCTACTCCATGCACACTGGGAGCTTCTCCTATGTATCTTGATGCACCTTACACAGGACACCAGAGAAATGCAGCCACCTCTGTGACGGAGTCTAAGCCAACATGTTTAAGGGATACAGGTTTTAGCCATGTTGGTCTACAGGCAAAAAATATGCAGAACTCTTGGCAGAGGTGACATCTTTTATTAGACCAACTAAATAGTTGCAAAAAAAATGTTTTTTATTTGCAAGCTTTCAGGCTCCCTTGCCTTTCCTTAGGTTTAAGGGGCTCCCTACAACAGCAAGGGCAAAGCAGCAGAGTTTGCATTTACTGAGCCCCTGCTGCCATCTCCTGGACAAACCTCAGAAGAGCACGCACCTTCCAGGGCTGCAGGGTGTCTTGTGTCAGACACTTGGTTAAAAAAAAAAATGAGATAAAACCTCACGTTGCCAACTTTAACCTGGGCAAATGCACACTCCACCGCACCCCGAGACCCAAAGTTAAAATAAACATGCTTACAGGACAGCAGCCAATTGCACAGAATAGGAAAACAGGTGGAGCAAAGGGCAAACCGTGTTACTTAGCTGGCCAGCCCCAAGGGAGCCGTGTTCTTGGGAAGAGACAGTGCAGCGGGGTGAGTAGGGGCAACGTCCTCATTACTAGTCCAGGGCAGGGAGGGGCTGTTCGCAGGGCGAGGGAGGGGAACATCACAGGTCGTGCCATGCAAATGGCTCCAAAACTTACGTACCACCGACAAGCAAACATCTCCCCCCTTAAAATGAAGCCTGGCATCCCAGCCTAATTGAGTTGACAGCAGATGTGAGCACAGGTGTGAATCTATACAGACCCAGACAGGAGAGTCAGCCTCTCCTCTGGTCCAAACCTGATTTTTCATGTGCACAGACAGAGGAATTTGTGCCTCGGCCTGTCACTTAACAGGCGACAAAGGACTAAGCCGTAAGGAAATGAATGTGGGCTCCTGGACACAGGAAACCACCTTTGGGCAACCGGTACTCAGCAGGAAGCCCCCAGTCCTGCAAGCCTGCTTCCTCCCCTGGAGTCTCCTCCCGCCCTCTTTGCCTGCGCCCCGGTTTGGTCCTCTCGAGTCTGCTCTAAACCCGGTCCTTCTCTCTACTAGCCCCTTGCTGACTGCGGGGAGGGCAAGGGAGGTCCCGACGATGGAAGAGGAGAATGTGGCCCTCACTCTCAGGGCTCACAGTCCAGCGGGCAGGGGGAGTCGTGGAGGGGGAAGCCTGGCCAAGTCTCCGCAGCCCACAGCCGGTGAGTCGTTGCACTACTGTAGCACCAAGAGGCTCCAGCTGTACCACGTACAGAGCCACCTAGCCCAGAGAGCTTACAGCCCGAGCAGACAGCACAGGTGGAGCCTGCTCACAACCGCCCCAGGACAAGCCCAGCCTAACTTTCTCCTCCGGGGGCTTTTGCACTGGTATGAACAGGGCACGCTTCCTCCAGAAAAGGCGGGATGCTACAGGTGTCGGGAGCACTCCCTGCAGCAGCTCTTAAGCAAGCAGGACAAGGGCGACCGCCGGAGCCGATTCTAGGAGGCACCAGGTAAGCGCTTCACGCCACGCCCAGGTAAGGGGAGTACAGCTCCGAGTCAGTGGTCTGAACTCAGCACTTCTCACTGCTCGATCTAAAACTGCTTTGCGTAGGAAATGTGTCGCTACAGGAAATTGCACTGACCTGCCAGGGAAAGGAGCTGGTTCTGCTGGGGTCCGAGCGGGGGATGGATGGTCTGTGCTGCCCGAGGTGCAGAGCCGTAGGTCCGCTAAACCAAGAGGACATTGGTGTTAGCCACGTTTGATTTTTCCCTTGCTTTGGTACCGATAGAAATGGTCTGCAAAGGTCCAGTACATTGCTCAGTGGTGCTGCAGGCCTATTTCTTGTTCTGGCCAGGTGCATGCAGTGGCTGCTCAGCTGTTTGCTATTAGACCCTCACCCCTGTTATTAGGGGAGGATGGTGTGTGGCTGGTGTCAGAGGAGAGGCACAAAACTTGGTCACAGACCTGCCCAAAATACCACCCCCCGATCCAGCTGGGATAGATTGAAGCACTGGCACAGGGGCATGGGGCCTTTACCTCCTCCTCCTTTCAGCCTCACCCTGGTTATTAAGGACTTCAGTGGTCTTTGTAAAAGAAGTCGCTGGCCCAGTGACTGTAACACGACATTGCCTTTAGTGACCTTTCCAATGGCTATCAGCTTATAGCCTGCAACTTGGGCTATGAAGCCTGAACTCAGCTCTCACCCTGGCAGGACAGCCCCTCTTACCTCCTCCCCACCCCAGCCAGGTTTGAGGCAGTGATGGAAAAGCCCTAGATGACACCACCCTCCCTATCCTAGCTCGGGGTCAAAATATGTTTTGCAGCCAAAAGGGACTTGGCTTCCCAGAGCTTTGCCTTCAGCACTTTTAGCCAAATGCTACTCGCTCCAAAAAAGCAGTAGCAGTCCCCTGGCCTTAGGGAAAGACTTGGAGCTGGACCCTCCTTCGGCATCCCACGGCCAGAAGAGATTTCTCAGGCCGCCGCCTGGGGCGCAGGGGAGCACGGGGGGGGCAGCGCTCCACTCCCGGCGCATGTCGCATGGCCGCGGCCCCCCCCAGCAAAGCACCTCACTTCCCAGGAGCTGCTGCCTCAGCCCAGAAATTACAGCATGCCTCAGCCAGAGGCCAACACAATTTTTCCTCCTTCCCATTTATGCTCCCTATTTCTCATTGGGTCCGAAACACCCGCTTCAGAAGTGAATGCAGCCCCATCACCCTAGAACAATACATTTCAAATAAGCATTTAAAAGACCTTTTCTTGACATGAATAAAATTGATTGGGACCGTTACCTTATAGCCACTTCCCACAGAAAAAGCCTTTTAAAGCCAGCCCGAGGCGGGGAAGCAACATTTACATTTAGATGAAGGTGTTTCTATAGCAGCTTCTCCCAGTAGTTTCTGGGCACTGGGTATTATCTCGGGAAGAAATTAGCAAGACCAGGGAACATAACATTTGATAACCGAGAGGGAAGAAAAACCCCATGGTCAGCCTCCAGGTGTGTTGTGAGCTGAAGTCCCATCAAGCACTTGGTAGTGTTAGTTATATGCAACACGGTGATGTCAACTTGTGAAAGGAAGGCCATAATAGCTATCAACTTCATGCCAGGGCAGCAAGAGACCTACCATGCTCCAAGGAGCTACCCTTCCAGCGCGTGAACAATCCCAATAGAAACCTCGCACCGTGAAGCAGATTGAGCAGTTCCTTCGGTCACTTTTACTGGGTTGGTTAGGACCCAACATCTCTACATCGGCCCTGGTCCTTACGTTCACTTCATCTATTACTTGCCGAGACCCCGGGGTGCTTGTCAACCGAGAGCTGCAGAATATCACGTCAACGCTGAAGTGCAGCTGTCTCCAGGGACGAGGCAGCCCCAGGCACGCGGCACAGCCTTCAAGTGGGGTCACGGAGGAAGGGATGGAGAATTTGAGGGAGGAACACCGGGACGCGGGTTGCCAGAGGGCTGCCTTTGCATCCCTCCGCCATTCGTGTACCAGCTGCAGGCAGGATCAGGGAGCACCATCACCTAATTCGACAAGGGGAGGAAGCAGATGATGCAGCAAGGCACGCAAGACAGGCGGCCAGAGCTCCAGGAGGTATCGGGGGCCACACAGACAGCACCCACCTAGAAAAGAAACAGCAGAAACCTACCACCCCCTTTCTGTGCAGGGTTGTGTGCAAGGCCACTTTATTTGCATGCGTCGTTGGGGAGACCATGCTGCAAACTTGCTCTTCTGCAACACAGGCAATGGAGGAGCATCTTCAGAGAACCTCACTGCACCCTCCCAGCTCCAAGGTTGTATCAAAATCACGGGCTTAGGCAATGGTGATAAAGCAGAGACCGGCGTGCTCTTGCAGCTCTGTTTCAGGGCCTATCAGCACGAGGCAGGTGTGCTGTTTGAGGTAGCTGCAATATAACTTCCTTAAATCTGGATGCAGCCAGAGATATAAGCATGCTTTACTTGCACGTGGGACTACACCGAAATAAATAATCTTTATACCAGTATAATCATGTCCACAACAGGGGACTGTACTACTTGAACTGTACTGGTAAAAGAAATCATCCTCCCCCCACCCCAGGTACTATTATACAAGTAAAACTCAGATGCGCACCAGGCCTACGCTGGCGAGAAGACAAACAGACACTCCCCAGTTGATCTCAAACCCTCCCAAGGCCTCTTACCCAGTGAGCTCTCCTGCTTGGAGAGCGCACACACGTAGGTAACACTGTACCACCCCTCTACCAAGAAAGCCAAGGAGAAGGATTGGAACAGCCTGAGAGACCAAATGAGCGTATCGATGGCTGTAAAGTGCAGAAGTGATGAATCGCTGGGACCCTGAGACAGTCTTTAGTCAACACGTTTGCTTTACTGGTCTGATTTGTCCGAATTCTGCACTTCCAGAAAGGTGCCCATTTGGCAGCCCTGCAGACTGGAGCATCTGCTCCTCTGGAAAACCCACACATCACAAGCAGCTGCAGGCACGCTTCCCACGCGTGCTGCCCTGCCAACTTGCCCTTACCTGGAGGGAGCCCTGTATTTCTAACCTGGAACATGCAGGCTGGATTACAAGGAGCAGGGAGAGATCCCTGCACGCAGAAGCCTCTTCACTGATCACCCCTAGCACCTGTTGGAGCTCTTCTCCCCCAGCACCATCCCTCCATGCAGGTACGTGACTGCAGGGCACCCAAACCACGGCACTGCATACTGCCACAAGACTTACTTGGCATATTTCTTCTCTCCTGAGGGCTCCTGATGCATTTCTCAAATTCTCCATATGCTCTTCCTGAAACCTCAACTTGGACACAGGAGGGACCAGAGATGGCCCAGCACACGAGGAGAGTGCAGCGAGGGCCAAAGAACGGCTTGAGCTTGTGGGGTTCCAGATGGGGATCTCAATTTTGATTATCCCTGCTCCTTTGTGCCCTCTTGCCTTATGGGAAGCCATTCAAAAACCAGAGAAAAATCCAGGCCACAACTAACACAGGGATAGTGCCGTTGCATCTTTCTGAGGGATTCCAGAGGGGAGCTGCCCTCGAGCGTCCAGGGGATTCATGCATGCCGAAACTCCTCTCTAAGCCAGCCTCTCCAGCTCAGTTTACTCTGTTACCCCTCTCTCAAGGGGGTGAGCGCTCAGGGAACCCATGGAAGGGGACAGAAATCTTTGGACTTCACAAGACGAGTTTCAATGGATTCACATCTCCTGCACACTCAGCAAGACTGGGGAAAGCGCTCTGCTGCCCCTCTCCTCTATTAACCAAATGCCAATGCCCGTCCCCATTGCAAAGAGAAAGAGCCCGGCTGAGTACACGTTAAACCACAACATCTGTGGCAAAATCCCCCTGCCTAGAACATTAGATGCTTTCATTTGTAATTGCACAGAGCTCGTAATTAGGGTTTGCTCAGACGCCTGCAACGCCAAAGAAATTTCCAACACACAGCTCCGATTGACAAAGCCAAGTCCCCGGGCAAAACAAAATGCAGCTCCATTGACATCACGCAGAGCCGGCTCCCAAGGCCAGTGCATCAATTTGCTCCCACGCTTCCTAACGTGCACGTTCCTCGGCACAGGGGGCTCAGCCGGGGAGCCGGAGCAAGGGAGAAGGCAGCGTTTACATGCGGCGCTCCTCGCTTATGGGGCCTGGTTCTTTTCAGAGATGCTGCCGAAGTGGGGAACGGTGGGCAGGCCTTTCAAGAAAACAGTATCAATAACGAGATGGCGTCACTCCGCAGGACTTAGAAGCGGAAAGGTCCCAGCACCAGCAGCCAAGGCTGAAAAAGGCGGTAACATTACCCACTGCTCAGACCTTTGGCAGGCCCTTTTTCTTTCCAGTGGTGCTGAAGACAAGGTGTCCTGATGCATTAGGAGAACTTGGCAAGCCAAGGTGAAAGCAACTCCATCACCACTGGCTTCAGCAGAGCGCTGCCTGCTTACAGCAAAGCTGCATTTAGCTTAAGTAACTTGGGATTTACATGCTCCTTGAACTTAATCCCCATTTCATGGGTTTTCACACAATGGAATAATCAAATAAATCCTGCCCCACGTCTAGTTTTTCTGCACGTCAAGTTGTATCTTAATATTTTGCTGTCTGGGCTACTGGTGCTTTGGTTGTGAAACCTACCTCTTTGGAGCTAATTTCAGAGCTGTCACCACCCTCAGAGCACAGTAGCAAAAAGGACAGCAAATCCTGCCTGTTTCCCACCATGTGGAGGAGATTGTCAGAGTGAAAGAATAGAAAGCTCAGGTGGCTAAGTACCATTCACCAGTATTCAAGGCTCACAAGGAAACTCAGGGACGTGACAGGCACCGTCGTCTCAGGAAACAAATGGGAACGACCTGCTTTGTCCTAGACATGAAGAACTAAAGTCACTGTTGACATCTGCAGTAGAGGACACATTTCCTATTGGTGTTTCTGACTACAAGAGGAAAGAGCATTTGATGGACAATTAGATGTGAATTTTATTGTGAAAACGTATGGTTTTAGGGTTTCTCTTGCTATTACGGATCTTGCCAATAACATTATAAGGCACTTAAGGGAAATCAAAGGCTCTGGAGTGACTGACTGCCTTTCAGACTGCTATCCCTCTTCCATCTCAGTCTCATCCTATTATGAACTGGATTTTAATCACACTCATTGAGGAAAGTGCTGCATCTCTCCTTATTTGCAAGATGCTTAGTAGAGAACATCCAACGAGGACTTGCCTAGGTGGATTAAGAAACCCAACCCTTAGAAATGCACCCTGTGGATTGTGCACAAGGATCCTTCGGCAGGCAAGAAAGCAATGCCCGCCGGGGCTCATTGCAGTGCAAATAGTTTTTGCCTGCCTCTTCCCTAGTTTCTGTTTTGGGAGACGGAGCAGGGAAAAAGGGTGAGGGTCAGAACAAGGGGTATTTCTGTGTGTTCACTTGGGAGCAATGGACTTTGTAGAGTAAAAATCAATCCTTTTCACAGAGATAAGCCCTACCGAAAAAATAAGCGGCAGCCCACCTGAATTGCTCACTTGGGATTTGCAGCCTGTTTTATGTCATATTCATCTCTTGCTCATGTTTGCTTTTTGTAAAGCCAATGCCATGACCAAAATCCAACCTGATTAACTTGCATTTCAAAAAAACAAAGAGAGACAATAAAACAAACCTCACAATTTGCAAAGGATAACCTAGAAACCAGGGCAATAGAAAGACTCGTGCTTCCCAGAGAATCTTTCTGGGATATCCTGGGCAAGAGGATACCCGGGGTACAAGACAGTCAATATTACAGGGTTCACGGCAAGCTTCTCGTGTTGCTGGAGCATTATCCGAGGGTGAGCGGTAGAAAAGCACCACGCGTTGTAGCAGTGACAGTAGTTCTTAGAGCGCCTCTGTGCCTCCGCAGACACCCGGTGTCGGGACCTCGAGAAAAACAGATTCCTGCTGGAGCCACACGCCCTACACCAGACACTGTGGCTCGCAAAGGGACTGGGGGAATGTAGCCCCCCTCAGTTTTGCAGTCACTTGCAGCTGCTAGAGCCACCCCCATGAAGGACTTTTTGCTTTATGAAATAGCTGAGCACAGGGTTCAAATTATGGGGGAACTTGAAGAGCTGAGCCCCCCCCCCCACCCATAAGAGATAAGAGCCCCCCTGTAAGTTTTGAAAATCATAACCGGGGGTGGGGGGACACACTCCAATTTTATTAGGGCAATGTGATGGCCACCCCTATTTTTATGGTTTTGCAGACCCCCCCCCGAGCCAAAGTGTAATTCAAACCATGGCTGAGCAGCCCCTTTGGCTTTTCTTGAAGAAGTGAGGAGCACTGTACCTAGGCTCCTGGCAGCCCCGGGTGAACTTTTAGTATCGGGCCCCCCTTTGCCAGAGATAACGATAATCATAATAATAAAAATTACCATTTTCAGGCCCCCTTTTTGTCCAGGCCCTGCCCAGTTCACCCATGCCTGTGTCCAGCCCTAACCAAACTTCTTGCTCTCTCCTCACCCACCATAGCAGAGCAAGGCCTACGGGGCTGACCTGCTGCTTCAGTTCCTGGGCCAGGTGCGTTGCCAGATGCAGAACCCATGAAATAAAGGCTCATTTACCTGCAGGAGCCGTGCTGACATCCGGAAGCGAGCTAACCCAGCAGGAGCATGGGTACCAGTAACGGGCTGTTGCACAAACAGCTGCTTCCAGTGACTTGGGTCATGCGCAGGGTTTGGCGCTGGCTGTGCCCTGGACTCCAGGTGAAGATCATCCGCTCTGCCTCCAGCCCGGCTGCTGCAGGGTTTGCTCTGTAGTCACCTGCTTTCCCTGCGAGGCGGGAGGGCCGGGGTGCAAGGTGGCTTCTCCCCCATAAGCACCACAGGGCTTCTGGATCACCGACTGATTCCCCTGCCTCTTCACTGGCAGCGAGCAAAGCAGCAGCTGAAGCACAAACCCAGCTCGTGCCCACCTCGTGCTGGATAAACTAGCGCCCGACAGAGCTGACGCTTGGTTATCCGAGGTCACTCGGGGAGCAGAGAACGCAGATAGCATTCAGCACACGGGAAGTAATGCCTCAGAGGCCCACAGGCCTTGGTCCCCAAGAGGCCAGGGGACACGGCATCGTAGCCAGTGCTGCTATACCCCTTTGTCTCAGGAAACAGGCACCGTTGGCCTTGTCAGCACCCCAGCCCCAGGCAGGACCAACATGCTGTCCAGGCTGAGACTGGACCGTCGGGCTCAAGAGATCCTGACCACAGTGCCCCCGCATTGAGCGCTGACCACGCTGTCCCCTTGAACACATCACATTTCCAGAGGTCTCTGGGCACACTGGGCAGATCCAGCTGGGCATAAGCATGTGGCAGTTTCAAGCAGCGTATCAGCACCCCAGCTAATCCACCCATAGATACTGGAGAGCCTGCTATTGATAAACTGTGTGGGCTAAGCACCTTGTTGAATCTCAGCCACCTTCTTAGAGCCTACGCTCATTCCTGCTTGCACAATTGAGAAGCACTTGCCTGCTGTAGCAGGAATTCAACAAGGAAAGAGCAAGGCCGTAAGATCTTTGAGGGCCAGAATAGTCTTGGTCGATGTTTGTACAGGGGCTACAGCAATGACCAGTGATTGCATTAATGAACAGGAACCATTACCTCTCCCAAAACCAATCAAGGGTAGCAGGAAGAATTGCACTTTATTAGCAAGCCGGGAAAAGACCATTTCGGGGGGAGCATAAGTCAAATAATTATACAGCCATCACCCTGAACTAATTAGAGGGATCTACCCTTCTCGTGTGGGCAGCTGTGCATCGTCAACAGCTCTGGGCTGTAACAGTGCAGACCTCAAAATACTGTTAAGCAGCGTGACCTTTTTCATAAGTGGCGTGTGTGGTCAGTCGTGCAGCCAAGGCTCCCGCTGTTGCGGGGGGTTTGTTATGTTCAGCTCCCAGAGATTGTTTTGCGGTTCAATTAAACAGGAGTGCTCTGGCCTAAAAGCCCCCCAGAGATAAGTCCTTACGTTCCAGGGAAACATACCCTATGCTGTTGGAGAGCTGCCTAATTCCCTTTCCGTATAATGAGAGCAAGAGAAAGGCTGGAAGCCAGACACGGACAGAACTAAATCATGCCAGGCTTGATTGATGAAGCAGGGATGTACTTGTGAAAGCTCCCTGCCATGGAGCTCCAACCACACACCCCAGCCCCGACCTTGCATCTGCTCCGCCGTTTCAACCTGGGGCTTGCTAGGGACCGTCAAGAGGACCATAATACAAGAGGGCTTTTGGAGGCCAGCAAAAATCCACCTGGCACTCAGGCAATGAACAAGTTCAGTTTAATACCGGTGGCCTAACCCAGGTTTAATCTCTCGTCTCCAGAGGAGGCAGGCAAATAAGCCCTCCTGCTTTACAACCAAATGTCAGAAGTATGGCAGGATGGTGATGAGTGCCAGTTAAGCTTCCAAGACTCGCAGCGGTGCTGACGGCTCCATGAATAAACCTTTCATGAGAATCACTATATTAATTTCCTTCGTGACCAAAATTAGCAGAAAACTGAGAACTTAATCACTTGCCTAGACTGTGGATTTCATTGCCCTTTACGGTAGACTAATTAAACAAACTAATATTTCGCAGGCCAATTTCATTTGTAAAAAGCAGCTTCCTGCAGAAGGGGGGTGGGAGGCTCCCCCCTCCTTTTCCTTTTCTCGTGACTTCATTGTCTGCATGTGCCTACAAACCTTTCCAAAGTGCAAGGAAAGCAGACAGGAGACTGGAGTCTTTACGGCCAGAGAAGTACTTCTTGCAAGAAACTCATGGTCAAACTCCAAGGTAAAAGAAGGCACAAGAAGGCTGAGGGGGGACTTGATAGCCGCCTACAAATATGTCAAGGGAGAACACCAGGATCTGGGAGAGCAACTTTTCAGAAAAGCATCCCCTGGGAGGACGAGGACCAGGGGGCACAAGGCTAGTCGGGGAAGAGTTTAGGCTAGACATAAGGAAAAACTTTTCCGTAGGGGTAACCAAAATCTGGAACACACTTCCAGCAGTGGTGGTGCTGTTGGCATCACTGGCGGTGTTCAAGAGGAGGCTGGACAAGCACTGTGTTGAGCTCGTTTGAGCCCACTACCTCCTGCCCATGGCAGGGGGCCGGATTTGATCATCTTACAGGTCCCTTCTGGCCCTTCCTTCTATGATTCTGTGATAGACTCCTAGTCCACGAACCTGGCTGCAACCACTCCCTGATACAATTAGCAGGTGGCAAGCAGAGCTTGGGGTCTAAAACCCTGGATTTACACTGCCATTAATGGCTGATACAGTGCAAGAATGGAAGCTGGCATTTCCACATGCAGCCGGACTAAATGATGAAGAGCTTTTCATCCCTAAGCCTTGTATTGCCAAGGTGCCATTTCCATGGTAGGAACAACACTTTCTAAGTCTACTTGATTTACAGGACAATAAAAGCAAAATCTTATTTTGATCCAGTCCCTATACAGAACATCCTTCTAATGCTGGAAAATCAGTAACCTGTAGCAAGTGGAAAGAGCAGCTGAGGCTTATTCAAGTGCTATGTTAAGTACAGGAAATAAAAAAAAAAGTGTCACAACAAATACCACAGCAAGTGTGTCAAGGCCAGGCTGAGAAAAACACATTCAGGAGCTATTTTCAACACACAGAACTGACCTTCCCCTAGAAAATACCACCGGGAATAAATAGAAAGGCTGCTTGAAACATGCAGCTTTAGCCTCCCTTTCAATCTTAAGTCACAAATGCTGCTCCTCCTGCTCCAAGCAGCCATAGACAACTAGGTACTTCCCACCTACAGCACAGGCCCATGCTGCAAAGGACACACGCATGACAGTAAGTTTGTGATAAAGAAATGCTTCATGTCAGAATCTGACCCATTGTGGAAAGTATCTCTAATTTTTATTTTTATATATATATATATATAAAATTCTGCAACTAGGGCACAGAACAGCAAACTTTCCCTCCTTTTTATTCAATAAAATTACACTTGCACTTTTCAGGGATGGAGGAGGACTCAAATGGAGGCATCCTCACTGGATGGGGGAAGTTTGAAGCAACCCGGTAAAAATGATTTGCCCAAGGCCCAGAAGCCAGCAGTGTTCCTGGCACACTCACAATTCCCATGAGCTTGAACTAGAGTCAGGGCAGGTTTGCATTTCTGAAAAAATCAAGCCTTTATGAAGAAAAAGGAAGACACTGCAGTCCTACTGTCTCCCTCATCATCTAACATTTGCTGTGCAAGTGTTCCCCTTGCCTTTCTCTTTCTGGCATTGTGAAAAGCTCTCATGAGCTAGCGGGGGCATTATTAAGAACCATGAACTGCAAGCTAGTAATGCCCAAGCAGCTCATAAAAGAGCATTTGAATCCCTTAAAAATCGAGGAGAAGGAGCCATTCGTTATAAGCCAACACAAACACACCAAGGTATGCACTTCGAAAGCAAATCTGTTCTTCAGCAGGCAATAAATACAAAGTTAGTTATCATGCAGCCTCAGCCCCACAATTACTGCTGCCACTGGAATGCCTCTCCTGTCACTTCTATTTCAGCCCCGACGTGTATGAGGAATCTACAGCCTAAGGAAGTCTCTCTTGGAGATTACAGTGCCAAGGAAAGATTGTGACTGCTAGGGCGCAGTTCAGTGCTTGCTCATTTAAGTCAGTAATGATTTGCCCAGTCACATCTCATGAACTATTGTGCCCACTACTCCCTTCACCTGCATGCAAAATCAGGAGTAAACACCCCTGAAGTTAGCAGCTTCACGAGTGATGAACAGGCGGCGGAAGCCCGAGTGCTCGGAGCTCGAGACTCACAAAAGGAGCGCACAGCGGTGTATGCTCACACGGCACAACTCTTTGCTGCGTAGTACCTGCACCTTCCCGTGCAAGGCAGAAGGGAAAACAAGTCAGGCTTCCTCAGGCTAAAAAAAAGAAATGGATGGGGCAAACCAAACCCACAGCAGAATGCCTCCTATTTATAATGACTATTAACCCAACCTTTGAATTTGCTGTGTTGAGACAGGGCTATTGTTAAGGACAAAGGAATCTCGCAGACGCCTGACCACTCCATCTATCACTAGGCACAGATGATGAGCTACCCAATACTCACCGCCAGTGCGGCAAACGTCCTTTCTCTGCTGTTCTCAGAGCAACATTCAGAGCAAGAAGGTAAAGCCAAGAGGGGCTGGCAGCTGGGCCTCAGGGGTATGAGTTATATGTGGAGATTTTCAAATACTCTACTCAATTTTTTTTGCAAACATTTTCTTTTGAGAATTTTCTCTGCAAAACTTCTGCTGTTTTCTGGCTGCTCTGGTTAGGGATAGCAGAGACTGCTGGTTGGTCCAAATCATATTAACCCAGTTAATCCTGACAAAGCCTCCCACATTTAAAACTTGATGGTGGTCAAACTGGGTTAAGCAAGACAGAACAGTGTGGAAGCAGTGCTCAAGGGCAAACTGCGTTAGGAACACATTTGCAAGCTGTGCTCTAAAGCAGAGCGGAGGTTTTCAAACACCCTTTTGGCCTTGGAGTTGACGTAAAGGGGAGATGAGAGAGCCATCACCTCCTTTCCACCAAACCCGATGCAGCGATCTCCCTCTCATGCTTCACTCAGATTTAACAACCAGTTTGATCATAGCTACATCAGTGGCACAGTACAGCTCTATTACATGCACGACAACAGCATTTCAAATATCCCTGAAGTGTATGTGCTTCTCCGTTTCATTGCTTAGCTTAAGCAGATGTCAATTTTATGCCAGGCTTTCCCTGGGGAATGCAGGTAGCCTCAGGTAGACAAAATGCAATTATGCATCTTGAAATTTGGTCAGGACGCTAGCCTTTGTATGCAGCATCACGCTTGCCCCTTTTAACCACCATAACCAAAGACAGTCACGGCTTCAGACAAGGAGGGGAAGCGACAGACCTGCTTTCTGCTGGAGGTTTGGACAACACCGTCATACTGGTCCCCCTTATTACACCAGGCAGAAACACCCTCTCCCACTCACAGCAAGTAACAGACACACTCCACATACAGGCAAAACCTGGCTGCTGTAGTGTAGCTTGGTTTTATTTATGTCCACAAATATTTCAAAAAAATTACAAAATACTCAAATGGAGAGAACACAGAAGTCACGATTTCTGGGTTTCTACTCTGTTTACACTGTGTTATCCCATGGCAAACTACTCATATATACAGTAAGCTTCAAGATATATATAAATGTAGCAGTCAGAATGTACACTCTGCTTAACGGTGCAGTGAAACAAGCTCAACCATGACGACATAGAACAAGAGAGACGTTTCAAAAACACTAAAGCAAAATTTAAAAAATAAAACCTTCCAAACAGAGGGGGGAAAAATAATTATAAAAGATTTTTCTGAAAGGAAACCAAAAGATTTGGGTGGTTTATAACAGGGCATCGAACACCAAGATGGTTTCAAAAGCCATTGCAGATAAAAGTTGCAGTTAATCATCCATTTGAGAAGGAAGGACTTCATTGCTTCTGTGCTCAGGGATGTTTAAAAAAAAAAAAAAGGTTGTCAGAATGAGCAGAAAAAATGATCAACTAATTGCTTCCGAACAGTGATTGTAAAAGTAGTAGTTTGCTGTTTGGAAAAACTGAGGGGGAGAGAAAGAACAATGAATGAATCAGCATCTTTTTGTTAGTAAAAACAGAACTGACAACAAAATAAGGAGGCAGGGCGGTCAAATGAAACGGGTGGTATTCCTGCCTCCCACAACCCTGGATAGTTGGGGGGTGGGATTCAAATTCAATTTATTTCATTCCACCCTTCAGTATTATTGGATGCTCTGTCTCCTCTGACCAGGGAAATCGCGGTGGCACCTCTACCATAAGGTGAGCTTCAAAATGGTATTTACTAGACGGGTGCTATTTCTTCTTCACCTGATCACAGCAGACAACCTGAGGAACTGCAGACTTACTGGTTCTGTGTTGAATCTCTCGGTATCCAAAGCCCAAGGCATTTTTACACGTGCTCTGGGAGACGTGCGGGGCGCTTTAATAAGTGAGCCGCACTTATTAAAAGCACCCGAGCTGAAAAATGGCGGTGGGGTGTTTGAACTAAAGCTCATCAAACGCGCTTTAGTTCCAAGCGCCTCGCCACCAGTGTTCAGCGTGAGGGATGCTGGTACACACGGCACTAGAGTCTGCTGGAGTGTGGTAATTAAATTTAATTAACTGAGTCTGCTCCGATGTGCTGGATTTCCGGCACGTCTATAGGAGCCCCCAGATACCGAACGCCAGAGTTCAAACACAGGGGCTCTGATGGGACTGACTAACCCTAAAGGGACTGAAAAACAATTAAAAGAAACTGGAAGCCAAGGTGGGGGGAGGACCGTCAGCCAGAATTGCAACAAGCCTTTTCCTCCCCTTTCACAATGATGGGCGGACAGTAATTGAAATTCCCCCATGAAGGTTTCAGTTTATAAACTGAGGTGGTCATCTGCCCATCAGTGCAACCATTAACCATAATGCACTAACGCTAGTCTGCGGTGGTTACAGCACTGCGCACACCTTGCTGTCTCCACCCAGGATGAACGATTAACCGCAAGTTTATTTAACATGGCTTTGTACACTCCTATGACACGACCACCACATATAACAGTCTACAATGGCAGAGACAGAGCCCTCGAGAGTTAAGAGAGAGAATGGAAAAGGTTGTGCACCAGTAGAAAATGACGCCAGCAGATTAAGATGTCCATTGGATCCACTACCCTCGGCCTTGGCAAAAGCACAAGGGCTAAAGCAGAAACAAAACCAAGTTCGATAGGGGGTGCAGGCAACAGCAAGAGCCGCGTGTCTGTGCAGACAGAGCAGAGCTGCATGCAAAAGTGTTGCCTGCTGCTCTACTGCGTGGGCCCTTTCTCTTTTCCGCATTTGCCATCCACTGATACACACAAGCTACCAGCCGACCAGGGCTGTTAGGCATAAACCTGCTGTCTTGGGAATCGGCAAACTTTACCGTACATAGATTCGCCTAATCCCCAAGCACCAAGTGATGCATAAACCTGTGCATCAGTTTAAAGGAAAGGGAATGGCAGCCTTCACTTAAAGTGAAATGAAGACAGGACTTTGTGGAAGAGCTTTACACAGAGCTGATCAGGAGATCCAATTGCCTTGTCCTCCTCATTAAAAACCTATCAATATAAAAGCTAGAGAAAGCAGCCCCTGGCCAAAGAAAAGTCCTGTCCATGCATATAAAACCCTGCCTTCCAAAAGCCAGAGCTCTGGATCATTTTTAAAAGGACAAGATATATATATTTTTTAATTCTTGCTACTTATTACATATAAAAAAGGGAAGTTTAGAACAAACTGAACCAGGTGATCCAATTGCCTGGTTGTTTTAAAAGGTAAAGAAAGGAGACATATTATAGCCAAAATGTAAGGTTAACCCCTATACTAGATACAGAACAGGGGAGTTAGTTCCAAGGGACATCTGTACCACTGGGAAACAGAACTCAATCAATCAAAATCATGGCAGAAGAGAAACAGGTGTAATGCTAATGGGGAAAAAAAAAATACCTAAAACAGAAACAGTCATTTGTAACATTATCCCTGCAACTCCCTTTAATGCTTATAGTTGATACCAAACCAAATTTCAAGCTTTTGCCCATTTGAAATTATTGACACCCATCATTTCCCTTTAATTAAAGGGATAATTATATATATTTATTTTTATTAAAAAATCAACTCTGTATTCTGTCAATACCAGGTAGGAATTCACAATTCGTGATGTTACTGAAAATCAAGATTAACATTTGCGGAGTTTTGTTTCGTTTTTCCTCCCCCCTACCCAAAAAAGTTATTTACAGACTTAAAAAGCCATGCTGCAGAACTGAGCTTTCTTTAAAATTATGAAGATTTCCTACAATGTATTAAAATAAAAGTAGATTTTTATTATTATAGCACTTGGATTCAGAGCTTGTTATGTCACCCACTTGCAATCCTTGTTTTTTTTTTGTTTTTTTTTTTTTTAATAGATATAGATGCATTGAGTGTCTCTTCACATACAGTGACTTGTGTTGTGAGCCTGATTCTAGCACCTACTCAAAACTAACAGGGAAAAAAAAAAAACAAGATTGCAGGGAAGTTCTCTGAATACTCCATACAGTCCTGTATTTTTTTCAATAGGCTTCTGAATAGGTTGTCATGCAGGGAGACCCACACCAGTCTTGAGAAATCTTCTCTACAAATGAACACTATTTACGCTGATAAGTCTTTAGTTGTTGGGGGGGGGTTGTTTTTCTTTTTGTTTTAAATATATAAAGAAATTTTTATAAGATATTCTTTTGCTTTTGCAGCTCTTATTTGTATGTAAAAATGTTCCATTCCTTCCCAAGGACTGGGGTTTCCATAAGCCGGCAATACAAATAAATAATTTATTACAACTGTTTGTCGCCTTCTTTCTTCAGTCGACTGAAAGAGAAAGAAAACTCGTTTTAGCAGACAAAGGGCACGCAGCCCGAGGCTGCACCAAGGCAGTTGCTCGTGCTGTTACACGTCACTACAAAAGCAGTGTGGAGTGGCATCCAAATGTCATGAAGGGGGACAAGAGGCCTGGCTGCTCAGAACAAAAGGACAACCATCGTGGTGAAGGCGACGGTCTGTCTTAGGAACTGAGGTTCTTCCTCTGTGGGGGCCTTCTTGACATTATCAAGCTCATCAACTATGGACAGGAGCAGCCCAAGAACAGGGGGAAACAAACTTTGTCCTGATCTATACTGGCGGATCAACTGCCTTCAGTATCAGCTTGGTTGCCTCCAGCACTGTCAGCCAATGTCAAATTCCCATAACACAGACAAAGCTCGGACACTAAAGGAGATGGGAGACTGGCGTACAACATGCTTCTCATTTGTCCGCTTACGGTGCTTATAGCAAGGGCAACCCTGCTAAATGCAGCAGCCGTCCTCTCTTAGCAGACAGACCGTCAAAGCAGCCAAAATAAGAAGGGGTCACCCAAAGAGGGCAACTGGGAAGAAAATGCCCATCATAATTTTGGGAGAAACTTCATCCAGCTCTGTTCTACCACTCTTATGTGCACATTATTCGCACAATTTCACCTACTGTTCTTTTTCAGTAATTTGTTATTGGCTGGTAAGGATTTCTAGGGTGATATCTTTTACTGGGCCAACTGTGTAGTTGGGAGAGAGTTTGACAAGCTTTTGAAAGCAAGACATTCTTCATCAGGTCTGTCTTTGCTGATGAACAATAGTGGTGAAAGCCTCTGGGATCTTTCCCTGCCCTCACAAGGAGGTGGCAGCAAGCAGCAATCATAACAAAGGTTACTGAAAGCAGAGTTAATCCCACAGAGAAGGATTCAGCTAATTTACTGCATGTCCCAGGTATTCTGATCTAATGCCCAATGTCTGCCTGATCCTCTGCATCTAAGATTAGGTTTTCCTAAAAGCTTCATTACCTTTAACGAACACGTCATGGTCATCTCCAGCACCCTTAATAGGCTAGGTAGGTTGCAGGCTGGAGGGAACCAGTCAGGGAAAGTAGAAACAGAAAGCTGCTACCTGTAGCACTGCTGGTGCCTCTCACCTGTAATAATCTTCCTGACTTGGTAGGTGTCCACCATGCATGTGGGGGTGCCCATGCAGCCACTGCTGCTCCATTGCCAGTCTCTGCAGTTCTGCCGACTGGGCATGCATGGCCTGCAACTGATGGGCCGCTGACATTGGAGGTGGGATGGCACCAGGCAGGTCTCGCGGGTAGGGGGTACCTGCAAGAGACACAATCTTTACTTAGACACAAACTGGCTCTTCCTATCCCCATGAGGCAGATAAGCAGAGCGTTACCCTCATTCTTGTCCTGCAGACAGGGAACGGAGCTGTAAAGGAACCCACCCAAGTTTATACGGCAGGTCGGTGGTAGAGCAGGGAATACAATCCTGAATTCTAGACTTGCACCTACTCTAACCACTGTACCATATGGCCTCCTGAAAACACACCACAAGAACTTTGCTCCAGGCCTGGTAATGAGGTGTGTGTTTGGGGTGGGGGGGGGACTTCAATGGAAATACAGCATAAAAATGTTCAGCTCAAAAAACAGTGGAAGAAATCCAAAGGGGAATTCAGAGTTCCCAATCCCTCCACTGTATATCTGGACCCAGAGAAAAGCCACCATGGTTCAGATCACAGCGCTGCTGGTAGGAAGGTCGGTGAAGTGTTCTCACCAAAGACTGGGTGTCGAAGCATTTCATGCTCGTGGGGTGGCTGCCCTAGCAATGGGTTAGGGATGGTACCGGGTGGGTAGGGAAAGCGTGCCAAGTGGGGTCCGGCTGCCAAGGGATCCACCAGTGGGTGAACAGGTCCTGCTGAACCTAGGGAAGAAGGAGAAAAGGAAGGTAAATGAATTGTTTGCTGTTCAGGGATCAAAAACCATGTTACCACTTGAATTGGAGCAGTATTTGGCCTAATTGATGTGTAATTACCAGGAGCTTAGCTCCATTCGACTTGAAACCCACTTCTCTATCTTCAAGTGCTTGAAATGACATCTGCTTGCCAAACAGCCTTAATTGTTAAAGCAACAACCCAGGGCTTTTCAGCCTCAACAAGGAGAAACAAATCTACCAAGCAACAGGAAAAATCAAATAGCAAAACCACTTAAGGCTTTCACTTTTAGCACCCTTCCCACCTCAGGCTTCAGCAGTGAGTCTGCCAATCAGCCCCACATGGCTCTGAGAGTCCACTTTTCCCAAGGACTTGTATGGGAATCATGGCTAAAGATATTTGCTTTTGTCAATACCTGTCCTGCAAAATCTCTGCTCGCTCTCCTTTTTCATCACCACCCCCCAATTAAACTGTATTTTCCTTTGACTCGCAAGCCTGGTGGATTCACTGTTAGGTACAACCCTTGTCCCTGCAAACAGACACCCCTTTGAGCCAGATGCTTTTTCCCATCCTTTGCAAACAGAAACTACAAAAGAAAACAGATCAAGCTTGAACCTGCTGTTATACTAACTCTGCACCAGTCACGTGCCCATGCTCAGTAACGACAGCGGACACTGCACCATAAACCCTGGCGTTGCTCGGTTCTTCTTCTTCATTCTTGCCTCTCCTCCACGCTCCAACCTGCATGTTCTGGGGTCCTTCCCATGATTTTCATGTCAACTTCATGAAAGAAATGTCTTGCTTCATGCTTATACACAAATGCAGGTCAAGAGATTCTTGACAGTGCTCGGGACACAGGTTTAGATGTGCACTCGCACCTCCACTAACACTGCTCTTGACAGACACAAAGCTGACAAAGCCTTCTTTCCCCTAGGCAGGCAGTGTCACCTCCGGGGAAGCTGCCTGCACCTTGCTGGGAAAAGTGGGGGGAGAGGGGTGCAGAAGGAGGGTAGAAACCAGTATTGCCCTCCTTACTTGTTCTCACTTGCAGGCAATTTCTCCACTGTCACTTCACGAAGTCAAAGTAAAACATGACACTGACAAAACCACAAAAATATTTACCCACCAGAGCTTGACAAATCCCATGCATTTAAATTTTGAGGGTTGGCAGCGATATGGCAAATTGGCAGGAAGCCCAGCCCAGCCCCATAATCATTTCTATCCCAGTTCTCTGCCGGCTACAAAGCGCATACAAGCTGAGCAACTGTACGGCAGGGTGGCCTGGCCATACGACTGATCCTTTCTTCCCCATTTCCTTATAAGGCTCACTTCTTTGTTTAGTGATAGTCCCAGGTGAATTGTGTTTCGGTGACTTCCCTGCTTGCAGTAACTGACTCTCGGGGCCTGATTATACACGGAGTTATTCCAAAATGTACTCTGTCCAAGTTTGCAGATGACACTAAGCTATGGGGCGAAGTGGACACGCCGGAGGGCAGGGAGCAGCTGCAAGCAGACCTGGACAACAGAATGCAGTTCAACAAGGAGAAATGCAAAGTGCTGCATCTAGGGAGGAAAAATGTCCAGCACACCTACAGCCTAGGAAA
>NW_017728926.1:17233144-17289509 GCF_001723895.1 Crocodylus porosus
CACTCTTTCCTGCTTATGCAGGGGGTCGGACTCGATGATCTATTGAGGTCCCTTCCGACCCTAGTATCTATGAATCTATGAAAACACTAGCGTGAAGCTATTCTAGAAAAGCTCCTGTGCTTTAACTTCCCACCCTACCTTAACCCAGATTAACTTTCAAGCATAGATAAACCACAACTGATTGTAAATACTCTCCAAAGTAACTATGCTGTTTGTCCACAGCGGCCTTTAGACTGGGCCTGAGAGTGCATCAGCAATGTGCATGTCCAAGAACAAACATCTGTGCAGCGTCCATGTTAGTCACAGATGTGTTTCACTCCTGATAGCTAATTAGCTGACAATTAACCAGAGGTATAAGCCCTGGGAGAAGAGGGGTGGGAGCATGCTCCAAATTAGATATTAACCACTTCACCTTGAAAAATGACCATATTTCATCACTTCAGGATCTGGAGGTATACAGCTGATTTCAATCCATCCTGTTAACAATCTGTAAAACTTCAGTTGCACCAATGTCAACCCTGCCCCTCACAATCTGCAAGATAGCATCTAGAGAAGCTCACAGTGCAGCCAGCCAGTGACTTCAGGTACAGCACCAACACTGCCTCTCTGGGGTATATTTCTATAGAAACACAAGTGTGCATCCTCTGGTTTCTTTAATGCACAGTGTAGCTCTTCCTGCAGCAGCTCTCATTCCTTCTCCAGCTCTGAAAGCGGCTACGCTCTCTCTTTTAATGCATGTGCTCCAAGAGTCGTCATGCTGTATTTGTCTGCCCAAAAAGTACATTTGCAGCCTGCTGTCCAAGGAACCATATGCCATGTACCTGAATCACTTTAATTTCTGACCTGCCTGCAGCTGCATCCTTTGCTGTCTGGTTTAACTACCTCGGTTAACCTGCTTTCACCCATCTGCTCTCAGAAAATTTGGGAAATCTGTATTCAGTCGAGCACCTTGCAAATTACCTGTGTAATGACAGGCTCGGTCAAACGAGCAGCTTTCTAATCCCTGTCTTGGCAGCTAACTAGGTACCAAGTCCCTTCAGCAGGCCTTTTTCAGGATCTTAAAACGTGCTTGAAAAACATTTCAAAATAACAAGGCCCATTACAATATCTCTCCTAAACCCCTCTCCATGGCAAGCTTAGATAAAAGAGCTCTGTGATGACAGACATCATAAAAAACTCCCTGCAGCTGCAAGGTGCCCAAATATTTGGGTGGATGGCATATGGAGGGAGTGAAGAAATCAATTCTCTCAGGCCTACCACTGACTACTGCACCTGATACTAGTCTGCGTGGCCTGCAATGGCTGCAGCCCCCCTCTAGTAACAGCTCATATGGCAGGGCTGCTGGATCTGCAGAGCTACCCATTTCACAGCTTTTCCCCAAGCTACTTTCCCTCAGCTGATGGGGAACCATCTACCAGGTGACCTATAGCCAGCCTGCAAAGGACTCTCTTCTGTGGCACAGAGCGGACGCGGGCATGTGTCAATGCGACAGTCCTGTCCGTGTTCCTTCTGCTGATGCTCTATACACACCTGATGGGGCCAAAAGGGCCTTGTGGTCCAAAGACACAGGCAGAACAAGTCTTGGCGTGCATGGGCTGCCCTTACACAACTCTGCCACTGTGCTGGCTTGAGGCACCCACACCCAGCTCACTCCTCAGACAGTGGCGATTTCCCGTAATTGTGCAGAGGGTTCATCACTTCCTGAATGCTACAATACCATCATAACATGGTGTACAGTCCATACAGGTAAGTGGATTGCAGTTACATGGCCAAACTCTGGTCGAATCTATTCCAGGAGGTTTCATCACGTGATGTAATGACATTAATAACTTTACATCAGGGAAGCAAATGCACATTACATTTTAAAAACCCACTGGACTACTGTATAAATCAGATTCAACATTTAATATTATTTTAATGAATGCCCTATCATTTATCTCCTGGGTAACTCTCAGCAGTCTCCTGGAGATTTATATCTAATTCCTAGAGACTCCAGGGCAATCCTGGAGGTTCAGCAACCGGGGCAGAAAGATGGGGCTGTAGCAGGGTGAAGGACCAACAGGAGTTAACAGTATAAAGCAGACCCCTCTCAGCTAGGAAGCTGGAGAATCACAGAACAAGACAGCTGGAAGGGAGCCTAGGAAGTCTGTCATACAGTCCAACCCTGGGCTCAAGGCAGGATCATCCCTAGATAAACCATCTCATACAATCATCAGTATGACTTCCAATTAAACCCTTCCACAGCTGAAAACTACAACGTCTCTACGTCACTCATCACCAGCCCTTACACTGGTTTCATGCACGGATGCAGTCAGGACAAACAGAAGGATGACTAGAGTCTTGTAGCCCTTCACTGTGATGACAGACCCACAGCCTCCTCCAGAAACCCCAACAGGACACCACGACAGTTTGCATAGCCTTCTTCTCCAGTTTGCTTCATTTGGCATCTTTGACTCTTTAAGACTTCCCTTTCCCACTGCCCCTGGTGCTCTCATCTACTTCTACCTTCCTAACTTTTCATAAACCTAGAAAAGTTATCATAGCATCTACTAAATCTCCCCACCCCATCACATGCCAGCCTGTCTCCTTGCTGACTTTGAAAGGTCTCATGCTTGTCTGACTGCATATTACAGCACCCAATGTATGCTTGGATTTCTGCATCAGGTCACCCTGGTTTCTGAATTGGTAAATGAACACGCTGCTGGTTGGGCAGGGACAACTTGGCTAACTTAATGGTTACTGACTTAATGTCCATCTCCAGACCAACAATCACCTCCCAAGACAGCCGAGGTACTTACGGTCATCACCCTGTGATCAGTGTGAATGAGATGTATATGCACACCTCAGAGAAATCAGAAACGTGAGCTGTGTGTTCAGATGCATGGGCTTGTATCCCATGGTGCTGTAGTGGTGTATTTATAACACAGTAATGCCACTCCAAGCCTCATTTTCTGGGTGGTGACAGCTCATGTTCCCATGACACCATGGTGCTAACCTTCATTGCTTCCCAGGCTCATTAGGAGGCTCACAGGGGATGAATGCTAAATGGGGTATAAAGCCTAAGGGGTTTTATCCATTGGGTTACCTAATACGTGCCTACGTTCGGTCTACACTGAGGTGCCCATGGCTGCTACCACCAAATCAACTGCCCATGCTCTAGACCAGTGATTCTCAACCAGGGTGCCACAGGCCCTAGAGTGTCGTGAGATCCTTTCAAGGGTGCCACACAGCGTTACCACTGTTAGGTTTACAAGCAGGCTTTACAAGATAAACCCAGAGATTTCACACAGAAACCTGCAGCTGCAACTCGTCTGAGTCCTTTGCAACAGAAAAAAAGTGATCTATTGTTTTTCTCTCGTCAAAAAAGAATGAAAATTAAGAGCTGGCATTTTCAAAGGGGGTCCTCTAGTCCAGTGGTTCCCAAACTGACAGATTGCGCACCACCAATTTAAAACAATACAACCTTAAGTACCACCAGCAATTTTTTCTCTTATAAAGTAATTATAATAAATCTGTTAAAGCATACCACTCATGGTATCTGTACCACAGATTGGGAACAGCTGCTCTAGTCTATCCAGGGGTGCCTCAAGTCTAAAAAGGCTGAAAACCACTATTTTAGACCAACAATGGGAGAATCCCTCTAACTCAGTCGCAACACAGGGCCGTATTAAGTAACCCGTGTGCAAAGTACCAGGGTTAGTACATCACTTATGAAGAAAAGCACTGCCTAACTGACAAAAACAACTCATGTATTTCAGCGTGGTTACAGTCTAGCTTTCCTCTGCTGTGATTTTCCCTCCCGTGTGGTCGAGAAATTTGTATGTTGACAGGAGATCAAACACAACCAATTTCTCTTTTCTATACACAGATGAAAAACAATGCTACAAAGTGGTGGAGCCATACCCGTGTCACACGTTTTCACAGACCCGGGTACTAGCATCGTGTCGAAAGAGCTGGAGATTTCACTGCTCGTGTACTTCCAGAGTCTTGGGACATGACTGTTTTGGGCAGACCATTCACTGCAGTAGCAGGTGCTTCCATCCCCCTGGGGAAGAGCACTGCCCTGACCCTAGGCTCACCTTGGTGTAGCGGGTCCTGCTGATGAAGGTGCAGATGTGAATGTATGTGTGAGTGTTGGTGGTGGTGAGGCGTCACATTGAACATCTGGAGCCGCGCCAACGGGTCGTTTGTCAGCGAGGCCATCCGCTCAGCGTGTATCCTCTCTGCTGCCAGTCTATCGGGGTAGCTCATTTCAGGCCGTAACTGAGGGCCTGCCAGTGCGAGTCTCTCCCTCTCAAGAGGGTTCAAACCCGGGTGGAAGGAAGCAAAAGGGTGAGGTCCTGCCGTTGGGGGGATAGTCAGTGCGCCATGCCGGGCAAAATGCTCCATGGGGTTGGTAGCTGGGTGCAGTGCGTCTAGTTCCGGGGGCTTCACCTCGAAGCCAGGTTTCATCCTCTCCCTCAGCTCCCTTTCCCTGATTTCTCGCTCCCGGATCTCCCGCTCTCGGAGCTCCCGTTCCCGGATGGTTGGGTCCACGTTGTAAAGGCCGGGCATGTGGTAGGCCAGAAGCGGATCAGTGGGGTTCAGGGGAACAAAGAAGGGATGGTTGCGGTTGGTTGGTGACATAACATGAGGGCGGGCGTACTCGCTGAGAGTCCGTAATGCAGGTGTGTCCGGACCGATATATGGTGGAACGGCGGCAATGGTTGTGGGCGGAGGTTCGAACGAAGGCCTCATGTGGGCTGGTCCGCTGAGCTGGGATTCCCCGAGACGACCTTCATGGGAGGAACTGGATACCTTCTGCTGCAAGGAATGAAGAAGGGGAGAGAGACTTTAGTCCAACCACCTTGGTGTAAAAAAAACAAAACAAAACAAAACAAAAAACAAAAATGCAGATTTGCTCCCACTTTCACAGTGGCTCAGAATACAGAGCGGGTATGTTCAAATGACTCATCCCAGAGCTTCATGTTCCCCTGTGCCTTGGGGACAGACCCGATTCTCCCTCTTCCCCCCTGGGCTCTGTAGCCTCAGCAAACCTACAGACTTGCACATCTCTGCAGGCAGTAATGGGTGGAGACAGACCCTCCAAAGTGCCTCCCCCCCACCAAACTCTGGAAAGGAGCAAACTGAAGGAAGCAGAACTCCACAACCTGCAGCAGCTGAAGCTTCCCACAGTACTTTGAGGAAGAGTGTGCCATGTGGAGGAGCCTGAAGAGACCCTATGATTATCCAAAGAATCTCATTTCCAAGTGAATTCCTCGTTGAATTCAGGTTTTGTACCAGTTTCAAATTGAGACCCCTGCAAGGGGTTGGGGGAAGTCGTATGCTATCCTGGGAGGTGAAAGGACTTGGCAGCTATACGTAGCTGCTGCTTCTAATTACTATGGACCATGTAAGAGGTGCAGTTGCCATGACTCAAACCTGTGAGAAGTCCCATATGCAAACCAGGAAAAGAGCCATCTTCATGGGCTGTTTTGCAAAGACGAGAGCAAAGCAGCATTGTTATGAGGCCACCGCAAGCCGATCTCCCAGCCCTCAATGAACCCTGACATGCTCTACCCTCTCTCACCAGGCTCCAGGGGTTTGGTGGTAAAAACCAAAGTAAAGTTGTTTAAAAACAAAAAAAACCATCAGAGGTTATACTGTAGAAGCTTTAAAAATGTGTGGTCAGGCCTTTCGTCAGAAACCAGGATGCTCTTCCGTCAAGTATGCTGCAAATTCACACGGCCTTTATGCCCCGTTTCCAGAGCCCAACCTGGAATTGCAGAGGCAGCAACTAAAGGCTATGCCTTGTAGGCTCAGGCATCCTGTGCCTGCATCACTAAGGAACCACAACAGGAGATGCTAACTACACTTGGGTATCACTGCTCATCTTCGAAATGCTGGACGAACCCCAGGCCCTGCTGAGCCCCCAAACTGCACTTTCTCCCATTAAGGCACTAGGAGTGGGAGGGGCCCGAGACAAGCCAGGTAGGAGACGTTCCAATGCCACGGTCAACAGCCCCCATGCTTGCCTCCAACCCTTTTCTGTTCTTGAACTTTGCATGTACCCAGCCATCTCCTCCAGGATGCACTTTGTCCTGCGCTACATGGTCAGGCAGGTGGGCAAATGCACACACGACATTTTACATCCACCTTTTAATCCAGCCCTCTGCCGCACCCTGTGATGCAAAGGACAAACCTACCGCGGCTCTTTCTGCTTCTCTTTCCCGCTCCCGCTCCCGCTCTCTCTCCCTCTCCTTCTCCTTCTCCTTCTCCCTCTCCCTTTCTTCTCTTGCTTTCTGCTCTGCCTCTCTCTTGGCCTTCTCAACTGCCTCCTCTCTCTTCTTGGCCAATTTGGATCCCGCCAGAGGCATGAAGTACAGGTCCGTTCTCGCGCAGGAGTTGTAGCCACGGTCCAGGTGTTTATAGAACCTGAGAGAGACACGTGCAGAAAGAGTTTAGGCCTGAGAAAGAAACAGATCTGGGTTTTAACAGCTCCACATCAAAGTGGGATTAAGGAACACTCATGATTTACAGTAATGCCAAGACAGGAACTGTGCCATGAGGTTACTCTACAGATTGGCCTCTGGCAGGAGCAGCATTTGCTTAGCTTCTGCTCCCAAATGAGACCTATAATGTCCTGTCAGAAAACTACAGTCCAAACTGTGCTGGACTGGGGCTTTTCCTTCCCTGGAAAATTGGTGATAGCTAAATCATGCTGCAGAGATAGGGACTGATTTCCAAAGGCGCAAATGTGAATTATGTATCCAGCTTGCAAGGTGGCTAACTTCTCGTTGTGCTTTCGAAAATCTCCTGCAACTCAAACTGCCGGTAGGTAATTGGTTTCACCGTCTTATGTACAAAGAGAGGTGTTAGACTGAAGACTAAAAATCACGGGGTGGCATTAAGTAAACTGAACTCTGTAGTGAACAACTACACTGGGGGGGCAAAGGGAGACAGCACATAACTGCAAGGTTCCTGCTACACAATCCACAAGTTCCTACAGCAAGACTCAGGTGCAGGGGACTCAGGATCTTGCCTCTGGTGTGCTTTATACAACTGGGCTGTTGAAGGGATGGCAGGGAAGAGGGCTTAACACTAGTTAGGGAGACTATGCTCCTAACAACTATGTTGCAACAAGATTCTTGTTAAGCAAAGTTTCAACCACATGTTAATCATGGCTGGGGGCCAACCAGATGTCCTAACAGAGCAAAAGCCCAACTGCAAGGCTGGCAGCATCGAGGCTGCAACACTGAACCCTGCCTGGCCCAGCAAGCGACACGTGGAAGCCTAGCAATCGCTCTGCTGAGTGGAAAGGCCAAGCGCACCTGAGAGAACTTGCTGATGCCCTCCATACCTGGCTGACTGGCTGGCATGGCTTGGTGTGTCCACCACAGTGGGTTCAGGCGACGGACTTCTGGGTGGAGGTGGTGGGCTCTCTGGCTCCTCTGCCTCATCAGGAGCCTCTTCTTTGATCTGAATAGGCGGCAATGTGCAGGACGTGACCACTGGGACGTTTCCGCTGGAAGCCGCCGACGTGGAGACAGGAGGTTGACAGGGGATACCAGGCACGGAAGGTGGAGTGGAAGTGGAGGGGCAGGATGGGGGGGTGATGGAAGGTGGTCCCCCAGGGACAAAGGGATGCTGAGAGAAGGGCGGCTGGGAGGATACCTGATGGAGCCCGGAGGAGGGGTGGCTTGCCGATGGTGGAAGGCTCTGACTCTGAGTCAGAACCGGAGGCTGAGCTTGAGAGGACTGCAGCGGTTGGCTCTGGGGCATCAGCTGCAATGGAGGAGGGTGCGCAGAAGGAGGATGATGAGTGGACAGGGAACTTAGTGGCTTCAGAGCAGGAGGCGGTGGCAGGTTGGAGTTCATTGAGAATGGAGAAGGCCCAGAAAGGTGGGGAGGGTGCTTGTGGGACTGTGGAGTAGGAAGCTGAGGAATGGGGGTGGTGGGAGGGGGTTTGATGTGAGGCATGGCCATGGGTGCAGGGGGCAGGGGCTGCTCCCGTGGAGGCTGGGGTTGCTGCAGGGGAGCCTGCGCTTGCAGGGCAGGTTGTGCTTGCACCTGCAGAGCGGCGTGAGAGTGAGAAGGAGCCTGTGTCTGAAGGGGAACCTGAGACTGAGAAGACTGCGTGGGGAGAGAGAATGGTTGAGGAGGTACAGGGTGAGGCAGAAGAGGCTGGGCTTGCAGGCCGTGAGGGGGAGGCTGGGCCTGGCCATGGAGTGGAGGCTGCGAGTGGGGCTGTGCTGATGCAGCAGCCTGGGGCTGACTCTGCGACACACTCAGGGGCTGCAGTGGTGGGTGTGGTGAGGGGAGTCTCTGCGGGTGCAGGGCAGGAGCCTGCTGTATGTGAGAGTGAGGTGGTGGCGGTGCTGGGGGTTGGGGCTGGCTGGGAGGCTGAGATACTGACGGCGAAACCTGGGGGGCGGCAGCGGCAGAGGCGGCGCTCGACACTGCTGGCATTGATGTGGGGAGCTGGGTGGATATCGGTGGGGTGGAAGGTGGGGCCTGGGCAGAGCCGTTCTGTGCCTGGAGCACCTGCGGCTGCGCCTGGAGCACTTGCTGCTGAGCTGATGAATCTGAGTCGCTCTCATTGTCCTGGGGGCTGGGGATGCTAGGTGACGTGCTCCGGTTGTCCTGGTCAATGTCCTTCGGGTCACTGCTGCCTTCATCGTTGACACTGCGGCTATCGGAGCTTTCACCCTCACCCTCGCCCTCCGAGGGAGAGTTGGGCCTGCTGATCTCCTGTGGAGACAGGGGGAAAAGGGCTCCGTGTTGCCTCCTGCATGGCTACGGGATGCTGCCTGCTCCCCAGCATGTCACGGTCATACCCAGATGCACTCCATTACATGCAGCCTCCCCTAGGAACCTTGCAGGGCATGAGCAACATTAATACGTGGGGCTCACGGCCAAAGCCAGTGCTTGGGAGTGAACCTGGGCAATTACATGTGGAGCCAAACTATCCTGCAGTAAATTAATCATCACTCTGATCCCCAAGAAGTTAAACTAGCAGTTCTTGGTTTAAATGAGTTTCCTGAATGTTTCTGTTCATGTAGACAGAAACTGGAAACTATTTTAAACTGGAGGTCCCAGAGAGACCGCAGGTGCAATAAGCTGCTAAGGTGCAACCGGGCCCATTTGAAATGGTCTCTAGCTTTGTTAATTCGGTATAGTCTGAGCTGTACATTGCTATGTGGAAGTGCAAGTCAGTGGAGGAAGGAGAGTAATTTGAAGTAAAACAAAATTTGTACATAGGCTCATTAACAAAATGAAGGGAAGGGACTGAGGGACCAAACCAACCTTTGCCCCAATACAGAAGAGCATGCCAATGCTAAAAAAAAGAGACAAGATGCCCGGGTCCAGTCCCTGCCCACGTGCTTCCTTCCTCTCCCAGCAGAAGGAACACATTAAGGAGTAGGCTGCTTTCCAGCTGCAAATTCAATTACAATGTGCTGCTCTGGCACTTTGAAGTAACTTAAATCAATCTTGTGTATTTGGTTTGTTGCTGGTTTTGGGGTTTCGATTTTATCCTTCCCTGGGAAGGAAGGGGGATGGGGAAGGACAGGGGACAGCCAGTTTTGGTCATGAGCAGCCTTTGTGCAGGGAGAACGCTGCTCCTTTCTGAGACTTACTTGAGTTTTGGACTTCTTGGCGTTTGATCTGTCCGGCTCCTCTGTGTCAGAGGCTGCCTTCTCCCGCTGCCGCTTTGAGTTCTTGAGGGGGGATGATGCCTCCTCTTTTATCTTCTGCCAAAAACAGAAAGGCATGGTTTATTAAGGAAGTAAAAGTGGAGCTAAAAGGAGACCCTGCCCACTCTGGCAGGATTCTGTGCCCATAAAAAAGTGCCTGCAGATACAGGGAAGCTGATCAGAGGCTGATTAGTCCGTGTTTAGTGGTAATCCAATATACCTCTTTCCCCATTCAAAAGGGAGAAGGGAAAGGAATCTGTATTCTGGAGCTATCAATACATTTCCCATCTTCCAGAAACTGTTTCTGAATGGGCTTTCATCCGCCTGCCAGCCCAGCTAGCTCCCTCTGGAGGCCAAATTTACACAGGTCGCCCAAAACAGAGCTAGGATTTTACATTTGAGGACAATAAGCTGAGAAGCAGCTTGCAAGCATCTCCTGCATACTGCAGGCTACTGGGATGGAGTGAATGCACCGCAACTGAGGCATCTCATCAGGCTACTGCTTTTAAAAGCATCTCATCAGGCTACTGCTTTTAAAACTCATGTTTCTACCGAATATACTTAAGTCCAAATACAAAATGAAGCCTCAGGAACCATTCCATGGGGTCAGATCCCAGGTCCATGTAGCCCATTATTTTGTTGCTGACAGTGGCAAGCACAAATTGCTGTAGAGAAAGGGGAAGGGAAACTTTCAGGAAGTTGACTTGAGAAAATCTGCCTGCCATGAAAGTTGTGTCCTAATAGGTTGAGAGCTGCTCAGGACCCAAAGTCAGAAGTTTGATAGCCTTTCCAAAATGGTCAACTTCTTTAGGGCTTGCCTGCCTTGGGAGATTATAGAGAAGCTACTGGAAAATAGCTTGGGAGTGCATTTAGGACACAAGAATTGTTCTGCCCTGAGTCACTACGGAGATGTTCTTAGTGGGGCAGTGGGGGATGAGTTCACACAGAGTTAGTGTGGAAAAGCTACCACTGAAGTAGCTATGCTGGGCTTTTTCCTCATGTTGATAAGCCTTTATACTGCCTTGCTCTTCATATCATTGACCAATCTGTTGGCATTTTGCTAAGCTCTCAACATCCTAAGGCAAGAAGTAGCAAAGGCACATTGCACGGAAAAGTACACTGCTGGACTGGTTTCAGATCTCCTAGTTTTCAATTTCATTAACACCCCCTTGTTTCTACGTCAGAAGAAAGGGAGAAGAGAACCCCTTTTTCTGCCTTCTGAAATCATCCATTATTTTATGTACTTTTTTCACGTCTTCCTTGTTTGCCTCCGTTCTAAATCCCAATCTTCTGGTCTCTCTTAACACTAGAGTTTCTTCTGGGCTGCTAAACATTCTTGTCACTTTTCTCTGAATTCCCTTTACTTCTGCAATATCCTTCTTGGAGATGAAGTGACCCATAAGGGATCCTATGACCTCAGCTGACTTCCTGCCCTTTGGGTGGGGGGCTGGACTCGATGATCTTCTGAGGTCCCTTCCAGCCCTAATGTCTATGAAATCTATGAAATATGCAGTACAATACTTCCAGATGGGACCAAATCATTCGTTTCTATAATGGCATTATGATATGTTCTTTATGACTCCGTAACCCACCACTTACACCTGCTAATCCTCCAAATAATTCTTACGTGAACAGTTATACAATGAAGTCATCTTCACTGAGCTGTCTAAAATAATGTCCAGGCCTTTTTCCCCCGAGTTAATCAAGTTAATTTAGATCACTGTGAAGTGCATAAAAATTCCACATTTTTCTACGGCACATCATTTTCATTTGTCTACATTAAATTTTACCTGTCTTTTGGTCATGCTGCTCACCCCCTGGGCTTGGTCAGGTCTCTTTCAGGTTCCTCCTGATCCTCTTTGGGTTGGATTTTATTTGCAAATGTTAACACATCACTGTCTGCTCCCTTTTGCAGACCACAAGCTGCATTTTAAACACCCTTACTCCTTCTATGTGACCTTGATGCTCCCTGCAGTTAACCTTCCAATGCCATGAAATCCAACCATGTATTCCTACTCTGTTTTGTGTCCCCTTTTCCCATTTGGAGGCAATGACAAGACTCCTCCCATAACGTAGTTTTTTTAGCTGTCTCCTGTAGGGGCCCTTGTTCCTTTAAGTAAAAAACGTCAGCTTCTCCCCCAAAATAAGCTGGAATGTAATTATGCAGAAAAGACAACAGAAGCCGCAATCTCATGTATGGGGCATTCTTTCCTTTAGTAAATAAATTAAGAGCATTTTAGCTAGATACCTGTGTTGAGTATAACATTTCTCACGGACATTTGCAAGAGGGTCAGAGTTGAATTTGGGTCTCAAACTGTGGCATAAATGCCTGTAATAACGGCAGTGAGATTATTTATAGATATGTCTATGATGCTTATCACCATGAGGTCTGTGTGCTTTTATGTATAATCATCCCCTTACCCAAACACCTGAGCAAGGAACTGCTTAGCTCTGTCTGCCTGCAGACCTGTGCACGTAGGAAAAGAGCAGGAATCCTACTTATCCAGCCTAGATCTCTGATTTGATCCAAGCCCCTAGGTTGACTCACTGAACTGAAAACAGACCAATGTCCTGAGTTGTAGAAGGAAAAAAAATCCCAGGCAAAGTTTACCTTGGTGGACTTCTTCACAGAATCTGCTTTGCTGTCATTACTGGAGGTGCTGGCAGCACTGGGAGAATTGCGGCCGCTGGACCGGATGTCTTCATTAATGGGTGAGGCTCTACCATCGGGACTGGCTGGCTGCTTTTTACGACCACTACGTAGTGTAGACATCTATTGGTTTAATGAAAATAAATGAGAAAAAAAAAACCCACCTGATAGGAAGCATCTTATCAACCTTTGCTTTTTTCCCCAAGTTATGACAGGTGCGTGCATCCCAGCCCAGCGCCTGAGAAACAGAAAATTGAGCTCTACATGTTTTTAAGCCTGTACTTGAAAGCTCATCTGGGCTTGAAACAGGAGGTGGCAAATCCTTAACTTGCTAACCAAAAAACATCAAATACTGCTTATGTTATTAAGCTGTGTCTGCTGGAAATGAGACTATTAAGATGATGTTCCCACAGCTGCTGTCCACATACCAGGCTTTTCTTCATACAGGCAAGCGCCCTTCTCCTTAATGTTCCACCTTAAAAAATAATAAATCCGCTAGCATAAACCAAGCCCGGTAAGGGAGTGACCTAAAGATGCTAGGCATACAGACAGCCGAGAGCAGTTTCAACAATGACTAACAGCTTCAATGTGTTCCTGCTACGCAACAAAGAATCACAGTCAATTATGCAGCAATAATTAATACCGTTTCATCTGTCCCCTCCTAATTTAGCAGCTGTTTGGATGACTGGCTACCATAAAAATGATGAAGCCAGCTTGAGCTGACAGCATCACCTGACAAGGTATTCAGCAGCTGTGACAACAGGAACATGACCAAAAAGGTGGAGAGAGAAAGAGAAATCTGTTACTGCTTGACAGACCCATCCGTGCGACTTGCCAGAAATGCAAGCCCCCAAACCATGAAAGTTTCTGGTCAATCCTTGGGTCCCCACAGGTGGCAGCACTTCAACAATGCTCCAGATACATTACCATGTGTAAAGCCTTTTTATGATGGAACCACTGTGTAGAGGACTCTGAGGACTGCTCTATACTTGGGCAAGGAGATTTTGTTTTAAGGCCAGCTTTGTAAGGTGAGTTCTCTCCAAGGGCAGAGAGACAGTACTTACATTTTTAAAAGGCTCCCTTCAGAATGCATCTAAGGGTTACCTCAGATAGGGCGCAGCTAGGGAAAAGAAGTAGCACTACAAATGCTGTCACAGATTTTGGTAGTAGAATTATTCTGAAGGGGCTGCTACCTTGACCCACTCAACAGAAAGAGAGATTTAGACTTGGAACATTAAGATACACAGGGTTTGACTAGACCTCCCCAAGGAGATACTTCAAGGTCAAATTTTCAGACAAGCCTCAAATTCTGCACAGACATCAGCCCTGCATTTTGGCAGGCTAACAGAGCAAGGAACTGATGGGGAGGAGAGACAGAGTGCTGCTGGAAGCTCTGACTGTAACAGGGCTAACTTTCTACACTGTCCCTTCTCTTTCCCAGAGGATGCTGAGGACATGGACAATGCAGACCTACCGAGCCTCGACTCCGCCTTGTCCTCATGCTATGCTTTCCGCTGAGTCCATCATCTTCCTCTTTGACAGGCTTAAACATAAAGGGTGGAGGGTCCACTGGCTTCTCAATGGGCGGGAGCTCCCCGTACTTCTTGAAGTGGATGCGGCAGTCAGTGCAGAGCAAGATGTTCTCTCGACCACCGTGGTGCCAGTCCTTGGAGGCTGTTGTTGGAAAAGTGATGGGGGAGGATTGGAAACGTACAATATATTAGATATGGAACACAAATACCCACCTTTCCCAGCAATGCAACTGGAAACCTTTGCCTTGTTGCAGGCTGGCTTATGTCTCCATGAACATTTTCCATGCTCGGTTACAGACTATTTCTTTATTTAAACAGGCAACTGCTGCTTTGAAAATGAGCGCAAGAGAGACTGCTGCTGCATTTGGGGACTACGAGTTAGGGAGCTATTAGTTCTCTGAGGTCTGTCTTGGTTTCTTCGAGATAAATGCAGCACGAACATTTCATCTCTCCCTTCCCTTACTTACCTCCAGGCTTTTGCTTGCATGCTCAGTGCATATGTACAAGCATCAGAGAGCTTTCAGGAGTACTTATAAAAGCAAAGCTGCTGCAGAAAAGCCTTGGTGCATCATGAATGCAAGTTATGTATCTGACAGTCACAGCTCAATATTGATTTGCTATATGGTAAATGGATTAGATAAAGGACTCTGTTTAGACATGACGGCTTCACTGTATAAATGTCTATCTTCCAGGATCCTCCCCTGTCACTGCAATACTAATTTGCAATGGTAAATCACGATTAACTCTATGCTGGGATGCTGCATATTTTTAGCTGATTCAACGCTACATTTTTAGAACAGCTCTCTGTGCATTACAGCTGCTTTTGCTTGGATGAACCAATGTTAAATAGGCACCAACACAAGGAAAAGAGATACAGCGATATATCAAGTGCATACTGGTTGTGAAGCAGTGACGACAGGCGTAGCCCTTCAGTTCCTGTTCACTGTCCTCGCTGTCAAAATCATCTTCACTGGCTGAGCTCAAGTCCACTGAATAAGCAAAGAGAGAAAGAGAAGGAAAGGGAGAGAAAAAAAAAATCAGGATGAGTTCTCACTTTGCTCTGGCTGGCTGAATGTAACCATTTATGATGAGAATTCTGGTCTTCGTTCTGCAGCTTCCTAGGCTGGCCTGCAGCCATCCCACCTTGTGCTGCCATCACATCAAATTTCACAAGCTAAGGAGGGTCAGGCCTGGTCAGTACCTACATTTAAAAAGATCTCAGGAATATGCTAAGTGATGCAAGTGACAGTGCTTCTGATCCAGTGCCTGGCACACTTCCCTGGGCATCAGGGTTGAACCAACACCCATGCTGCCCAGAGGCATGGCACAGGTGGAGGCACTGTACTACATGAAACAAAGTGTACAGGCCTCAGGAAGGGAGGATTGGAGGAACGGTGGCTCAGAGTAATATTCAAAACTAGGGACGCTTCACTCAAGAGTCTGGCCAACTTCCCAGTCAGACAATAGCCACCACACCGAAATCCCACCTGGCAATGTCACATGCACAAGAACTTTTTCTTTTTTTTAACTAAACTAGATGCACAGCATTGCTGTATAGGTTCCACAGCTGCTGATTTTTGTCCCAGGGATGGCTGGGTTTCACTGGTGGGTAAAATGGTCCTTATGTGGTTTGATAGCTTGTAAAGTGCTTTGTGACCCCTCCGGATAAAAGGCAGAACAAAAATATGGGATGCTTTATTATTCTTGTGGAAAATGCTCCTTAAAGAATGCATCTGACAGCTGGATTATATTTCATACATCTTAGTTTTGGGGGATTTGCAGAGCCTTCCAATTGTAAGGCTCACCCTACTTGTGGAGAGCAGTCACCTCATTAAAACATCACCAGCTGCAAAGCACATTACCCTTGCCTAAAATGGCAAGTGTGCAAACCTCATAAGCCTCTAGAAAGAATCTGCACCAACTGGGTACTATGGGATCTTGTAAGTAACTGGCTGAGAGCATTGCATCTTCCAGCCACATGCTAAAAATTCACCATCTCACATGTGCCTATAACCTGTCAGGAGCAGAAGGGCCCTGTCACAAAACACGTTTTAATGTGTGACTTCCCATGGTCAAATCTTTACTTTTAAGGAAAGCCCTTGCTGAAAGAATGGTGTTTCCCTGAAGGCTCTGAGAGAATAAGTTTTATCATGTGTGTGCTATATGGAGAGAGAGGCTATGGTAATTTCCATTAGAGTCTGTCATCAACCCCTTACACTCTTCTAATCAAGGCAAGGTCCCATTCATTTACTCATAGTATGGTAACAATGACTGCTGGCAGCATCGTAACTTCCAATTCAGACTCCTCCAAATGTCTGAAACTGAACCGAAAAGTTCACACCAGGCTAAAACCTCATCCACTGAGCTAAGGTTGGTTCAGATCTTGCAGTGACGTGGGCCTGTGTGCAGCCTTGTACTCATTTGAACTTGAGGGAGCTGTGCATCCTGGATCCAAGTGAAGGACCAATGCCTTTGTTTCGACTTTCAGGTACAGAAACCGATAATACTTTGCTTTGGTGCATCTTAAAAACCATCTCCTGTATTCCCCCACTACACATACACACATATTCCCCATCCTCCCTATAACAGCACTCCAGTAAGTTTGGTCCAATTTCTGAGATTTTGCCAATCGTCTTTCATTGCAAAAGACAAGAAATGCTCTGGATTTATTCCACTGAAAGGCTTAAAGTTTAAGGGAAGCTTTAGCCTTTTATACAATGATAAATTCTATGCAACCGTCTTGACGTCAGTCGTGTCATAACCTCAGTGACAAGTTCAACTGCACTAGGCTTTGCAGTGACTCTTTGTTAAGGTGCTTCTGCCTCAAAGCAAGGCCACGATGAGATATGGTAAGATACAGCAATGCTGATGGTAGCAGAAGGCACGGTCATGAAAGAAGGCTTGGGCAGGGGAGAAGGAGGGTGGGGACTGCTTTATTGTCTAAGTCCTGTGCCTAGTAGAACTCCAGGGAAAATGCAACGCTTACAGCCAGGACAAAAATAGGGATATTCAGAGCCAGAGAAACATCTGTCCTTACTCAGGCTTTCTAGCCTGAGCCCCACGCTGCACATGACAGGAAACATCACTTGCTGATCACAGACTCCTGCCATACTCGGACGTAATGGTATGGGAACAGCCTGAATTCAATTTCCTTGCTTTATTCAGCTGAAGACAGAGCCATTACATTACTGCAGTTCCATGCATCTAAACAAAGATAAATGCACTGCTTTTAGCCGCCACTTACAGAATTCGCTGGAGGGGGGCCTGGAGGGAGTGTTGACTGGAGTGGAAGCAGTTCGAGTTTTAATTCTCCGAAACACAGCCTGCCTCCGATGCCTACGGTGGGCTCGGGAACTTGCTGCTTCAGGGGTTTTCTTCCAATAGTAATAGAAGGTGATTAGTTCTCCCTGCAAACACAGAAGGAATATGTTAGAGGGGCATGCAAAGCTGACTTGTCAGCTCTTTTCTTCCCCCTCCGCAGAGAAGGACAGGGTATGCATGTATGTCTATGTTTGTAAAAGGCTTCCAGCCAGACACATGTCCCCCTGGATAGAAGAGAAAAATATTTTATTTAAGAGGAAGTTAAATGCATTTAATTTTTTAAAGGCTGGGCTGCAAAATCTACAGCCCCCATCCTGGCACTGCCAGCACTGGCCATTCACAGCAAGGGGAGCTCTTTCCTTTGAATAAGCATTGAGGCAATACCTCGGCCAAGTGTTAGGGGACACTGTGCTGCCAGAGGTAGAGTCTTTCCAATGAGCTGTAAGAGCCATGTCCTTACTAGTGACGTTCCTTGCAGATCCCATGGCACTGTCAACAAGAGTGTGATCACTTCAAACAGACAGAGCGCAACAATCCAAATCCCCCCATGAAGTTACTTAAAAACACTCCTGTTCAAAAAAAACTTAAAAGTTAAAATGAAAACACGCCGACAAATATCTACCCATAACACTCAACCACATTAAAGCAAACCAAATGTTAATCTGAATATATGTGTTCACATCTAAATTAATTAGGCAGTTAAAAGAACACACCTAGGGAAGCTGGTGATAATTCCATATATAATGAATCTGGCTTACAGTCAAAAAACCGGGGCAGATGACATTCAAACTAGCAGATGTAATGCCAAGCTAAAGAACAGCATGTGGTTTTAATCTCCTTTCTTTTACTTTGAAACCCCATCATTTCCTGGCGACTTGTCTGCCTCTAAGGTAAAAGGTGTTGTTTCTTTCAAGTTGCAAGAGAAATGGAGCCGTTCTAACCACTCTCTTGAAAAATCAACATCAGAACAAACATGCCTGAACTGCCCGCAAAAAGGGGCTCTTTGAACTGCCTTACATGTGATCTAATCACACAACCTCAGTCAGCTTGCTCTGTCCGCCAAATTCAGCACTCTTTGCTGGGAGTAGATGGAGGTTAATTCTGTTGCAAAGACACACCCTCTGTCCAAACTGCCGATGGCCTGGAACAAGCAGGAGCAGCACAACCAGCATCTTCTGTACCGACAGCCATGAAAAGGCAAATGGAGGGGACTGCTCTGGAGGGCAGCTAGCACCTGATCTCCACTGCAGATCCACTGAAATGAAAATGATCCCCAGAGTCTGCTATCTTCAGAGCAATACTTGGTGAGAGAGTTGGGGTGGGAGGAAAAAGCATAATACATAGTGCCTTGATTTGGCAGAATAAAAAAAAAAAAAAAAAAAAAAACTTAAAAAACCCCTACTTATTCTCCTAAAAAATGAATCCCTAGAAATGAAAGCAGGCAGGCATCTTTGCCATTCTTCTGCAAATGGGTAAATGCAGGCACACGGGTCGGGAGCTGATGGAGTACACACACCAAGTCTGTGACCGAGGCAGGGACAGGGGTCCTGACATCTCATCCCTTTGTGCAAACACTCCTGTTAAATTCCATGCAAGGGCTTTAAAATTTGTTTTTGACCTCATGAGAAAGGGGCTCTGAGTCTCTTCGGCACTAGTGATGGGAGGACAAACAGAGAGTGGGTGACTGACACTCCATGGGAAGTTTATGCCATGCTTTCCTGAGCTAGCAAGCTTCCTGCAAACAAAATCAGCCACATTTCACCTGTAAAGTTGATTTATATCAAATCCTTGGTGTCAGGATCAGCAAGTGAAGTCAGTAAATCCCACCTCCCTGTGTCAGTAGACTAATACCTCTCCTCTGATACACAGTAACAGAAGAGTTCAAATCAATCTTCCCCCCTCGCATCATATAATAGGAATGAGAACAAACTTGGGCTATATCTACATGTGGCAAACCCATCACCTCTCAAGGGAAGTTTAACTACTTATGCACACACTGAGCTGTAAAACTAAGCTGTTTTTTTTTTTTTTTTTTAAACTGCTTGCATCTGGGGATAAAACTTCAGAAACAGACACCTGACTTCAAAGCAACACCCCCAAATTTGCAGTCGGAAACTTGCACGCAGGTTCAAATTAAAATGTTAATTCAAAAGCTGACTTGGACAGTTCTAAAGCATGGGTGGATCTTAAGAGCTAATCACCGTTTTATCCTTAGGGTTCATTAGCAGAGAGATCCAGCTATATGACTCAGTGACTCAAGCTCCTGACACAGACCCGGCATTAGAGTCAAGGAGGTAGTAGATGCAGAGGAGTCTTACTTTTACACGCACACAGTAGATGTGCACCACACACGCTGAAACTCCATCCCAGGTTTTATTAGTTGCCTCGCCATCAAATACTATAATGTCTACCTAAGGGATTAAATGCTGGAGTGGAGTGAATCTGGGAGGATTAGGAACAGCATATTGGTGACTGCATGGGTGGCAGGAGCTTGAGCACAAACAAAAGAACATGTCGGGAAAGCTTTGGATCTACAAACAGGGAATGAAACAGCTCCCAGCTTCACCGCCAGTGAAGTCAATTGAACTTTAATCAAACATGCATAGTGTGCGCTGCTGAAACCCATCTCACATAAATTCAGGGAACAAAAGCTGTTGCAGAAATCGATAGCCTACTGAAACATTAACACAGGCAATCATTGATCAAAAGACTCTTTTACAAAAGGCAGCCTTGCAAATTAGCTGCTGTTTTTGCTTGCAAGCAAACACAGGAGCATAAATGCTGCCGACATGAATGGCCTGTAATGATCGTTTTGTTCCTGGTGATCTCACCTCACAACAAGGTCTTGCAGTCAACACGTCTCGGCACTATAATTGCTAAGTGCGTGATGGACTCAGCTGGTTAGGTGCATGGGCACTGGAGAGGAAGAGGAAGGCTGGATGCGAGACAGGAGAAGGGGAAGGCTGTTCTGAGTAGCTCTAACCCAGGGAGATGCTCTTAACCAATCTGCCAATACTAAAGTCTATTCTTAGAAGAAGAAAAAAAGCCTTTGTCCCAACAGTGGACACACCGAACTCACCCAAGATAAGGGGACCGAACATTTAGGACTGCCCACCACCTGGGATAGTGGCTCAGGCAGGAACATGCTCCCCCTTGTCTCTCCAATTAACAGACAGCAGTGTATTGCATCCCCAAATTTCCAAGCGTCATTTAGGATTGAGTGATGAGACATTAAAAAAAACCTGTGGGCAGTTCTCTGGCTGAGGGGAAAGGGGGGAAACCTTTAAGGCAAAGTCAAGTCGATGAGGGGCTTGACATGCCATTTAAGCACTCGGCTGCTGCTTCTTCTACAACCCAGCGCTGCTGCTAATTTGGCATTGGTCACGTGTCATTACGAGGAGGCTCTCTCTCTTGCATGAGGCGCCATTCTCATTCTTGCTCTTCTCTTGCTTTTTTCTTTCCTCCTGTGGTTGCTGCAACTAAATTAAGCTCTCCAGCCAACACCGTCATGCTGGGGCAGAGCACGAGTAACTACTGCACATCCTCAGCAGTGGGACACCACAGCCGTGACACGAGCCCCAGCTCCAAAGGCATCCTGGCTTGCAAATGCAAAGTATGTAGGACAGCTCATAGGTAGATGTGCACAATGCCTGTGCAAGCGAGACACAAAGACATCATGACTCAATGAAGCAACCATGCAAGGGACAGACAAATCTTTTGTTTAATGAAGCTGCTCTTTTAGTACAAGCGGAAGAAAAATGTGCTCCATATGCATGGTTACAGTTTGGGCAGCGTTTGGACAGGAGGTGTGCAACTGAAGTGTGAGATTATTTTAGGGGAAAGGTTCCTCCTTCACTCACCACAACCATCAGCTGGGTGCCACCTGTCACAGTGGGTCCAACCCAGCCCGCTCACAGCTTTCAGACTCAACGGCCCACCAGCCACATCACAGGTGGAGTTTTTCTTCAGCTCCCCCTTGATGCAGAGCCCATGGCCTGCTTGCTTCCACATCCCTTTCTTGATTTCTCATTTTGTGCCACTCGCCCACAACTCCAGTCCACATGGGGAAGAGCCCTAATGAGATGCAGCAGTAGCCTGCTCCCATCAGTGGCATCTAGCATCAAAAACCGGCTCCTCATCCCAAGCTCAGAGGTCCCAGAGTTAAGATGCAAGGCAAATGTCTAGGATGAATTTGGTCTCTTTGGGGTGTTGAGTCCCTCTCCATCTACGTTGGATCAGCGATTATATATCGTCATATGACCTCAGGAGACCCCACCACCCTGTTAGTTTCTCTCTTCTCTGCAAATGCACACTCAGTCTTTCACCCTCCGGAAACACAGGTGTGTCCCCATTAGGTTCTCCCAACCATTTTCCTCCGCAAGCAAAGTGTCGACTTCATGGTGCCACCGATGAAGCACTGTCTTTGGACTGCATGTCGTTCTTTCCAAACAGTTTCCTTGCCACACTTGTGGGTCACCCAGCTGACATGCACTTTGTACTGCTCCGAGGTTATACCAGAAGGATGAGACGTGGAGCTCTTTGTGGGCTGCGGGCACTGCTTCCACACACGCCTGCCTCGGACAGCGGGCTTCCTCTGTGCCAGGGCTCTGCAACCGTGTTCGCAAAGCAATGCTCCCTACTTGAACAAAGCAGAGCTAGGAGTGACGTGCCAGCTGACCTGGCAATGTGGAAACCACTGAACTTCCCTGCAGGTGTGACAGCAGGAGGTACGTGGCCTTGCGTGTCCAAGGAAAGAGGGGGCCGCCAAGAGCCTCCTTCCATGGTGGGGGACAACCAGGAGGGGAAAGGAAAGAGGGCTTCGTTCTGTATTCACAGCAGGATCGGCAAGAGAGAGCCTCGCAGCCAAAAGTGAGGGAGGAAAAGGACATTATGGCCAGGAAAGGAAGCGGCTCCCCCATATCCTTTAACCGTATCCAGTTTGTAAGTGGCAAATGCCTCAAGGGACTGACCAGGGTTTCTGGCCTTGCCTTTTGATTGGCCTCTGAACTCCAGAGACAGCAGGTTTGTAACGCCCCCCCCACTCTGCTCCTTCCTCCCCATGACAGACATCACCTTGCACCGGGGAGGCCAGGCACAGGTGCCCCAACTCGTATGGCATTTGAAAGTGCTCCTGATGCTGCAGAAGCCCTCAAATTTCTTCCCTCTCAAGCCTCCTTATTTCCACCCCGCCAAGGGCCGCGTGGGTTTACAAAGGTGCACCAGGCTCTTCCCTGGGCTGCACAGACAAACAACAAGCACAACAGCAGGAACAAAATGAAAAGAAAAAGGCACTGATCTGCTGCACCAGCAGCACAGAGCTCGGAGACGCGCTCCCGAGCTCTGCCGAGGCTTCGCATGAGATCTGAGAGCAGCTCAATTGCTCACATCCTTCTGTAACCCAGCATTACGGCTACCGTCAACACAGGCCATTTGTAGTTGTTAGGAGGTTGTTTCCTTGGCACGAGGCACCATTCTCTCTCCCTCTCTCTCTCTCCACTGCCACCATTTTCTCTCCCTGCCCTCCTGCGTTATGCTGCAACTCAGTCAAGCTCCCTGACCTACACAACAATAAAACGCTGGGGCCGGCGTTATGAACTACTCCACGCCCTTAAAAATCTGACATGAAAGCAAGTGAGTGCTGCACGTCCTGGTTTCTCACTTCTTATCAGCGGTTTTCAAAAGTAAAATCCACAGTACAAGCTGTGCCCTGTGTTTGTGGTTAGTCTTCCCTTAGGTAAACAAAGGATTAGCGCCGTGTGCGCAGCTCTGAATCCGAGAGGCTCCGACAGCCCTGCCGTAGCAGGCACCGCTCCTGCACAGCCAGTCATATGAACACATCAACTTACCTTCAAGTATCTGTTATGGTATAACAGAGCGAGCAAACATAATAATTGCTGTTTAATTTCCCCGGAGCATAGCTATGCCAGGAGGAAAAAAAAACCCAACAAAAGCACGGGGGATAGCTTTAGCGCAATTAAACAAAAAAGGTAAACCGCACCGCTCTCCTTGGCTACCCCGACATGGAGCAGGGAAGGAGGTGGGGGGGGGAAGAGAGGAATGGGTTGTTCAGCTGTGGACTGAATGAATTCACAAGCTTTCTGGAATGCATTGGGATTTTATTAAGTCAAATCAATCCAGCTAATGCACTCTGTTAGCAAGGTCCTCTGTTAAAAGTGCTGTCTCCAGTGGTTCGGCTCCCACCAAACCCCACCGCAGCGTCATTACAGCAACTACTCTCAATGCCTGAATGCCAAGGGAAGTGCTCTGAAGACAACAGACTACAAAGGTACAACTTAGCAAAAGGGGTGTTCTGGTGCAGTGGCTCTCTTGGGTGTCTGGTGCCTCAAGACAGCAACCGAGGGGGAGGGAGGTCCCCCCGGCAGCCGATCCCACTGGCTGGGGTCTGGGAGGGGTTGGAGGAAGGGGGTCCCCCACAGCTGATCTCACCAAAAAGCGGCCAGAAGCAGCACAGCTGCTTTTACTGGCAGCCCCGGTCCCCAGCTGGTGCTTGCAGGGGATGCACTGGTGCTCCCGCCTGCCCCCTCCGCCCGCTGGCTAAACAGGGAGCGCAGCACGCTCAGGGGGTGCACATGCACCCCCGTGCACGCCCTATACATTGCCCCTGGTGGCTCTCAACTTTTTTTTGTACCAGGACCCATCTGTAAATATCCATGGCCTGTCCTGACCCAGTGCCCCTCACTCCTGACTGGCTGCCCCCAAGTCCTCAGCCCCCCAGGGTGTGGGGCAGGGGGTGGGTGTGGGGGCATGGGAGGCCCCAAGCAACCCCTTGCAGGCTGCAAGTCTGATAACCCACAAGGGAAAAGACATTTTTCTCCTTTAAAGGAGAATCCATTTTTAAAGTTTGTTGATCCATTTTTTAAAGCTTGTTCGCGACTCTTCGATATATTCTTGCGACCCACAGGTTGAGAAATTCTGTTCTACTAGATGCTTTCAGCACAAACCCAGCCACCAGTGCTGCACAATTATCACAGGGAGTGAGGGTTGGAAGGGACCTCAGGAGGTCATCTCCTCCAACCCCCTGCCCAAAGCAGGACCACCCCAACTACATAAGCTTTGGTTCTTGGTGACTGCACAGCTCTGGAAATCAGCAACGGCACTATTACCTCTTGGTTGTTTGAATCCGGGACCACGCTCGGATTAAGCAAAACAGGTGCCAGCTCTCCCTACTGGCCCCCACCCCAGCAAGCTTTTACTGGCACCCATACTCTTCATTCTTCTTCCCTCCAAGGGAACATCCGAGAGCAGCTGTAGCTGCTGGGAAAAAGAGCAGGTGAGACCCTGCTTCTCAGGAGCAGCTCAGGAAAGTGTAGTAACCTCTGTTTCTCTCATAGCTGTCCACAGGTGGCTGTTCACTGGGGCTGTGCGAAGCCCTACCCTGGGGTCTTCGCAAGGAGGCTGGATAATCACCGAGCTGGGGTCGTTTAACCCCAGCATCCTTTCCTGCCATGGCAGGGGGTCGGACTTGATGATCTGCTCAGGTCCCTTCTGACCCTACTAACTATGAAGCCACTACTGGGCTGGGCATTAAGTGGTAGGAAGGGACCTCCCAAGCCTGAGTCCCTTAACGTAATCTCACTAGTTCCCACTTTGGGGGGAGTGGGAAAACCTGCTTCTGCTCGGTGTTACATAGCGGCTACTGGTGCCTTCAACTTTGCCCACACAAATTAGAAACAAAAACTGCAGAACAGAATTTGTAGGAAAAAAAATCTGCAATGGATCTCAAAGTTCATTCAATCAGCTCTCACTACAGCACAGCTATGGAGCCAACCCAAAAGCCAGAGGCTGGCAGCTGAGAGTGCTGGTTCTGTGCAACCATTCCCAAAAGCCAGCCAGGTCCAGCTATACCCTCTGACAAGTTATTCACCATGGTTTCCTACAAATGTTTCACTAATGGCAGCAGTTAATTTGCAACAGGAAAATATCTTCAGGTAGACACCATGCTGCTGTCCTCCACGAGTGACTTCCAGCAACAGGGGAGCTCGTACCTATCTTTTCCTGGCACAGCTACTCTTCGTGGTGTTAGACAACAAGTACGATGGACCAAAGCCGGGAGAAGTCCAAGCCAGTCGGAAAAGACCGAGTCTAACCGTGTCTGGAAACCTTCCTTATTTTTTTTTCCCAAAAGTAGCTTCACGAAGGGTTGAACCTGGGCATTTTTACCATTTTAAATCTTAGTCCTCATGCCATTGTCAACAGTGACAAATAGGCTTGTGCGTGTTCTAATTAAGCAATAAGTCTCAACAGATTGTGCAGCAGCACTGATTAATGCCCACCTTGGGTGCACAGGGATACTGCATAGTCTGAAACATCTTACTGAAATTATAAAACAGGCTTTTAAAAAAACCTAATAGAATTTTTGTAGCATTATTAAAAATATTATTAAAAATCATAAAATGGCTCCCAGGGAATTTCCTGCACATCGCACGACGCAGTAAGATATTTTTAAGAAGTCTTAAGATATTTTATCGACTAGTTCCCCTACCTATTTATTCGGTTTTTTAAACCTGTCATTTGGCTCCCTCGTCTCCCCCATCCTCCACTCACAAGCCTTCCTTCCTGCCACATGAGAACGCGGCAGGCTCAGGGTCCCTAATGGCCCTTTTCCGCCTTCCACAAACCAGCAAAGTCAACTGGTTGATTCCCCCCTGTAATTGAAACTGCAGGTGACAGTGGGCAGCAGGGTGGGAGAGCGGAGGGCAGAAAGGGGAGCGGATGTTAAAGGAATCCATGTTCTCCCTTTGAAATTTTATGCCATCATCTCTCCCCAACACAAGTGCTGTCACAGATCTACTCAGGAGCCCAACTGAGGCTCCATCTGTTTTTTGGTTTAAATCTGCAGTGGGAAAAACACAATCTGAAGCAACTTTACATTCACCAACTGCTGCTGTTATTTAGCGCTGCTTGGCCTGTACAGACTAGAGGAAGATGCACTCCCTGTTTGACAGGTGACCCTGATTAGGCCTATAATACAACAAACAACTAGGGGATGATAACTTTTTCAGAAATGCCCAAAACAGTTCAATCCCGTTCCTTTTTCGAAAAGTGCCTTGGGCACGTAGATGCTTATACATTCTTTGGCTTTTAACACCACCTAAATCGCTTCTGACCCTGGCACGCAGGTAAGTTTTGGAAATGTTATCCACCATCTCAGTTGGAGTGCATTTCCGCCTAGTATTCCACTACATCAAAAGCAAAAGTCTGCCGGATGGGGAGGACAGAGGAAAACTCCAGGTTATCAGTAGGTCTGCATGCATGTGTGAACAGAGACAGAAAAAGCATCAGAAAAAGGTAATGGCACCAGTGAAGAAAAAGGAGAAAGAGGCAGAGGCTGAGAAGTGGAGAGTGAGAAAACTACTAACGGCAAGAATAGCATCAGAACAGAGGAGGGGTGTCAAGAAAAAGGGGATATTGCGCAAAAAAAATCCTTGCAATTTTAAAAGATCCTGCATAGCTTTGTAATAATAGAGTGATGCACCATAGTTACCCACTACCTTCTGTCAGAGGAGAACAGGCTTTTTAAATATGTACGAGCTATGCCACACCTTTTCACAGCTCTGTTCTTGTGCTGCATATAAGGCAACGATACGCCAAAAAGTTAAGCGACTTGTCCAAGGTCACACAAGTAGTAGGGTTGGAAACAGAAGCCACATCTCTGGATCATCTTCTGCGTTCCTAAGTCACTGTAACTTCCTTCTCTCCTCCCTGCCTGCCCGCCCACAGTAAAACTCAATGACTTCCACTGTTAAGTTATTTTACGTGCGCTGAATGTACTGACCCATATTTTATTACTAACATGAGGTTTCTGTTTGAAAAGTGCACTCCTGCCGATTAAACACAAGCCATGTGAACGGGCCTGGCAATCAAAGTCGGGGGGGCTACAAGCCATTTCAGAATACAAACCGAAGTCCACCAGCATTACACATGGCACATTTGCTGCCTGCCTATCCCTCACTAGCCTTGCAAAGAATTCAGTGCCACCTTCTCTCGTTCGTTCTAGCCGGTGTCCGGGTGATTGTATTTTCTTTCTTACCAACTCTCGGTGTTTGGCTCTAAGAAATTGAGAAAGAAATATATAAGTTTGACTAAAAAGAACCTAAAATTGCACCAAAGTTAGAAGAAGGGGTGATATCTGGTCACCACTAGTGCGCAGTGTTTGCAACCAAAGCTACGTTATTGGCAGGATGAACTAGGCCAGATACTTAGCCAGTTGAAGATGTTTCATGGTCCGAGTGTCCTATGACAGTATTCTCCTCCTTCCAGGAACTCAACTCCCGGGTTTAACAAAAGTTCACCAAATCATAGCGTGGAGCAAATGGGTGCATTAAACCTTAGTTGGGACTGGAGGCTGCTGTCCCTTTCTCCAGCTGTACACAGTGCCAGAATGAAAGGCAGGCTCTTGTAATTAAAGCTTCTCTCTCCAGAGTCTCCTCTTTGTTAATCAACAGAGTCCCCTAATCCCCAAAGGATCCCACAGGCTGTTGGCTGCATCCATTACTAATTATTAGATACCATCTTTAATAGTGTCAGTTAGAGCTCTACGAGCCTGCGTAACTGCTGCCTCAGCCGCCAGGTAAGTCTGGCAGAACGTATCTGCTGAGCTGCCCAATTAACTGGATATCACAACACAAGATGGCAGTCGGACGTGACTGCCAACAATGAAGGGGTTACGGACTTGGCTGCCAGATATTGCCTGACAATTCCTGGATTTTGCGGAGTGATTTCAGATCTAATAAGCCCGTTTGCAGCTGTGTTCACATCTCGCAGGCTGGGGCTCCGAGTGCAGCGTCACAACAGATCTATTTATTTGAACTTCCCTACAACTTGAGTCAATCCAGTGATTCAGGCCAAGGACTGGCGCTAGCCCTCTGCTCCCGGCTCCCAGACGCTCTTTGTGCGGGGCATGCTGGGGCTCTGCTGCCAAACCTAGAGCTACCGGGGGGGGGGGGGTGGCCGGAGCAGCAGGACCCAACACCGGTGTGATGTTGGCTGCTTGTGTTCAAGCGACACTCAGTGCGGCATATGCGCAGCTTCATGCTGACATTGCTCAGAGAATATAATTTAGCTCCTGCAGAGACGGGGCATCTCTTTTCATAGGGAGGCTCAGACTGGCACACATCACAGGTTCCTCCCTGCCTGCTGTTCAGTATGAAACATCTACTCGTTATCCTCTTAGCCTTTCCAAAAAATATACATGTAGACATACTCGTCCCACTAGTTCCTCCTCTGCCGCCTTTACCTGGCCCCCCGTGAAAATGAAATGGCAGAGCAGTGTGGGGCAGGCAGCTGATGTACAATACAGCAGTGAAGGGGGTGATGGGAGACACAGTGGTTCTGTGAAGGTAGGAGGGGAGGTCTGTATGGGTTTGGAGCCTGCCTGGCTTTCACTTGCCCATTTACTGCCCCAAGCAGAAAGCTGAGGTTTCTGGATTATTCTATAAAATAGCTAAATACCGTTTTTCTCTCTGTGGCCAGTAGCTAAAAACTCCCAAGGGCGGGCTTGCACACAACGGCAGAGATGAGAGAAGGATCAATGCCCGGATAGACAAGAACCTAGAAAAGCTCACGGGAGGCGGTTCACTGCGTTGCAATCCCCTCCGCCACCCCTTAAATTCTGTTGACATGTAAAACTTAATGGCAAGATGCATGGAACATGGAACAGGATTTTCTCAGTATTCATCCCTTCGATTCTGCTTCCTTTCTGCACAAGCTGAATACTTCGTTATTTCTTGGTTTCATTTTGCTGGAGTTCAGGCACAGGCCAAGTAGCATTTCATTGCAACTACACAGCCATGTCCCTTTTCTCTTCGCTTTCTCCACCCTGCATCTGCATCTGCTACCAGCAAAAAGAGGTGTGGGGGTGGGGTGGGGGAGGGAGGGCAGCCATAAAGCTGTTAAAACTACCATGGCTCCATCCCGTAAACATTTTTCTATTTATCTGCCCTTCATTACATGCGCAATCTTATTATCTCTGCACAGCCTCAAAGTGACAGCCGTCAGGGTCACCCTATAAAATATACATCGGCAATGTTACATTTAATGACGGGAGCGAGGAGAAAGATGAAGGATGGGAGGGGTGGAATACTGCAGGACGTTTTAAAGGGATCATCAGTTATATCTGTGCATTTCCCGAGGTGATAATTGAATGACAGTGGCTGGAGGGAAATCCATTTTTGAGCTCAGGAAAGGATTGTTAAGAGAAAAATGTTTTTGTATTGGAGGGATGTAATGGCTGCCAGAAAATGAAAAAGGCTCCTTCAACCACATCACTTCTTCTATTTTATGGCTTTTATATGGGGGCTGGAAATTATCAAGTACAATCAGCTTTTGAAACGGAGATTTAAAAATACAGAGAGACTTTGGTCATTACATCTTGTAGACTAAGCGCTATTTTCTGTTGTCAGCTCCAATTAATTTAACCGTAGGATCAATTTTTTTTCCTGGGCAGAGGGTGACACACCAACCACAAGGGCAACAGCCTCTCTCACTGTCATACTGTTTTTAAAATAAAACATTAAAAACACTATTCTAATTACGTTCAGTGCAGCACTAAAAATAGCCCCCTTGCAGTAAAGAGAAGTATAAAATGGGCTAATCTGCATTCCTTCTAATTTTGCTGCACTTACAACGAGGCCTCGAGTTACTAAAACTTCATTACTTAGAAAGAGAGCGATTTTATTAGTTCGCTGAGATGCATCTTTATAAATAAAGCTAAGCTGTACGCATCAAAACAAAGAACATTTTTGTGTTGTTGCCATACTCTGGCTTTGTAGCCCTGTTTGCTCTCTAGCTAATTCACAGTAAGCTTCCCAGTCGTTAGTGCAAAACAGTACTTACAGCTTACTAAACCCAGGGTACTGCAAGTTAAGGTTGACCCGCCACCATTATTTATACTCATCCTACTGTGTACACCCATGCAAAAAGCACTGCAATGGGCAAAGGTACAAGATGGACTAGGGAGAGCACACCAACCTTCACGTTACCAAATTCAAGAAACAGTGTATTAAAATCTACATCAATTAAAAAAACCAATTTGCTTTCCAGTGTCTAGGACAGAAGGGGTTTTTTAGTGCTTTGCAAACACCTCATTCAGTTGAGCCAGAAAATCATACATTGCCATGACACTAGCAGTCTAAAGACAATATTTGGAATGGGCAAGACATATTCACACCTTCAAAGACAAGCTGTTGGCCCAACACAGTCAGAAGGATACCGAGGCTTTTGGAAGTGAGGGGAGTTTTTCCATTAGTTTTCAAGTGAAAAGCAATGGGTTTTCAAGTTGCAACAGGCAGCTCTTGGAGGCGAACCACAGCAAAGGGGAGAATAACTGATGAGATGCAGCTTTAATTGTGACTTCAAAAGCACCACAAACCAGCACGCAGAAATCGCCTACGTGGAGAGGCTCTTTACGGCTGGTTTTCACATCCCAGTTTAACAGTGACTGGTCCATTACCAAAGCATTGAAAAGTGGGGCAGACGGCATTAACTAACAGGGTTTGTCCTCAGGGTTATCAATCATGCGCAATGATGCCTCCTCATCCTTGAATGGTCTTGGGAGTTTAATTGTGCTGTTCCTACAAATTTGGGAAGTCCTTTACAACGGAGATTACCCCCCCCCCCGGAGGTCACAACGTCAAAAGCTGCTTCCCGAAAACAGTTCTATTGCATTTCCTACAAAACTCAGCAGTCCTGCAGGCAGCGTTACCTCCAGCTTTCTGAATTACCCCGAGGGTCAGCATCAGACCCCTAAACCATCCTACAGATCCAGCCAAATAATATGTCTAAATTCAAGGGGCCTTTTCCATAACACCACTCACTGGCGTGACTGCCGCGGTGCTTTACTGGCCTGCAGACAACTGTTGCCTTGTTAATTATAGAAAATACTTTTATTTTAGTTGCGGTCTATATAAGTGACTGCCTCATGCCTTGCCTTGGCTGATTTCGAACTCCCGCATTACTAAGTTTATGGCTAAAGCTTTCTACAGCGAGCTAAGTTGAAATGCATTCCTGTTTCAAGTCAGCATCAGAAATTTGGTCACATTGCCTCAGGTAACTTTTCCAACATCACTCCGTACAGATGTTTCAGGTCTTCATCATTAAGATGCATCTGTTCAAATGGTCTTCTGGGAGTTATTTCCTTTTTGCCTCTGATGGTGGGGAGAAGACACGTGATGAAGTAACTACATCAAGGGACTGGCAGCACAGGCCTCTAGGTTTCCTTCTCAACTCTGCAGCCCTTGACAAATCACTCGGGTTCTGCCTGCACGCAAGCCTGCACGAGTCTACTTTCACTGGCTGATCTCATCGAGTGAAAACTAATTGTGAACACCGGAGTCTGGTGTGAACCTGGCTTATGCTGACTTAGCTTAAAACCTGCTCCTTAAATCACTTTAAACTGCTCCAGCTGAAATAAGAATATGCACAGAAGGGGGTTGGCTGTGTCTATATCTGTTTAAATTCTCACCTATAGTTAAAACCAGTGTAATTCCCTGTGCAGACAAGATCCTAATCTCTGAGAGTTAGTTCCCTATCTATAATAATCTTCCTCTATCTGTAATAATCTTCCTTCCCCCGTACTTTGTCTGAATTATTTAGACCATAAACTCATTGCCCAGCCCAATCGTGGTTGGTTTCTGTAGGTGCCAGTACAACATATGCTCAGTAATAAACACCAGCTCTGACAAAGGCAGAAGGAGCTACATAATTATTGTTTGTAAAGCACTTGGAGTTAAATAAGGTGCTACTGAAGGGCAAAGTATTATTAAGCAGCAATAGGCTAAGTGTCTAGCAGGCTTCCTTGATGCAACAAATCTCTCTCTCTCTTGATGTACCCAAGGTCCTCTTAAATTAGATCTCTGCCTGTGCAGTGCAGAATATCAAAAGACTACATCTTCTGAATACCAGGATATTCGCTTGCTCAAACTTGACCTCATTCTCACTGGGAGTAGATTCCCACTGATGGAAGACTTTCCTCCCTTTCTCCTATTATTGTCACACTGGAAAAATTTGTTCCTACTTCTCTTCTCAAGAGGAGACGTCTATTTGCATTAGCCCACCATCTGACCCTGCTTCTTCCTGGACGTTTGACATCTGTTGAAGAGATACGTACCAGCTGATGGGAAAACCCAAAGCAAGCCAGAAAAGTAAGGGACCAAGAGCTCTGGGATATATGAGTAACTGCTAATTCCAAGAGACCAGTTGCTTCTTCCTTCACCTTGGATACAGGACAAAAAATGGATAACTGAGGATTAGCCATCAATATTTTCAAGGCACTTCACATTTTGTAGCCTTTGTGTTTATTTTACTGCCACATAAAAATGGTTCAGGTCCCCTGATCCATGTAGGTAGTTAAAATAACCTCCCACCTACCCTCAAAAGAGACCCTGCAGACAGAAGCAACATCTGACACGCAGTGCTGATGGGCCTGTGCACTGACCTGCACTTCAAACATCGGTGGAACAGATGTTTTAGGTTTTCCATACACATCTGAAATGAACCACAAACGGCTTGGCTTGTCAAATGCATTCAGGATCTCCACTGAAATATAGCTTTTCCCTCCGCGGACTGACCTGTAGGGGAGCTGTTCAGCACTAGCACCGTCGTCAGAGCAATGCTTAAAATGAAGGCCATGGAAGACTGAAAATGGGACTCCTCACAAACACAGTAAGACTCTCCTCCTCTTGTTACCCTGGGGAGCAAGCACGTGACAGCTGGGAGACGGAAGGAGCAGCTGCAAACTAGGCTCAGAACAAGTCACTGCAAGCTGTTACAAAATAAATAAATAAATACTTTGTGATGACAAGTGAGAAAATGGTAGATTCTGAGCTCCGTGACCCAAAAATCCCAAATCACAGAGCAGCTAGCCCCACAACGCTAGGGGAGAGTGGGTAGCAGAGCACGGAGCCATCTATGCCATACCCAGGTTTGTCTGAAACGGTTTCATAAACCACCTACATTATAAATTGGCCCAGCAAGCTCTACGAGCCTGGGTGCAGAGGTTGAGGCCTTCTCTTTTTGCTATTCAGTCTGTTCTGCAGTTGAAGCACCAGGCTTCCTGTGAAAAAGTTATATTTTCCTCATATATACACATCACCTCGTTCTTTATTCTTGAATTTAAGCAAACTAAGAATCAGAAACTGCCAGGGCTTAAAGCAGCTGGTTCCTTACATTCCTGTCCAAGAACCAGTTCTTTAGCTAGTGGCTTTTCCAGGGAAACCAGGTGGCATTCGTAATCTTTTCCTGGGTACCACAGGAGTGGTGTGTGATGGATAGGAAGGGGAATCTCCAGGCAGCATGCTAAGCAAAAAGAAGCGCTGCCACAACAGCAGCTGGTCCTCAGATGTTGTCACTTTTTCCAGCAGTCGGGCTCAAATTCCTTGCTTTAAAAAACAAAAAAACAAAGCCTAAGTAAGGGAAACGTAATGAAATAAAAACAAAACTGCTACAAATAGTATAAAAGGTAGAATACCATTAGGACGACATTTTCATACGGTTCACTATAGCCTGACTGACCCAGTACAGTTGAGATGTAAAGAGGGGGGGAGGTAAATGCTTTCAGAAAAATATCTTCATGCCCACAGATCTGGAAGCAACAGAATTCAATTAGTTTTACCTTTCCCCACTGTTCCTCCACCCACAAGCCAACATGAAGCAACATCCATCAGTGTAAAAATATACTAAGACTGTACTTCTGCACTGCCTTTCTGGAAGCTCTCTGAAACTCTGGCAAATATGAAACCTTCCTGCATCTTTGGGAATTAGGTGTTCTGCTTCCTTCACAAGACAGAATCTGGGACAGAGAAAGAAGTGATTTTGCCTGGAACTTCTTGTGCAGCTTAGGAAGAGACAGGAATGGATCGCAGACCCCGATTTCCAACTCCCTTCTCCAATGACTAGACAATTCTGTCTTCTAAAAAACTAGCATTGCTCATAAGATGGGGCAAAATGCAAGACCTCAGCCAACGCACAGAGCTTAATTAATGCAGCTGAGAAATCAGAAAAGGCATCTTCATGCATTTGGGTCTGCGCAATGCCCTTTATAAAGTACAGCAATTCAGCATACAACAGCTGCATCTCTTCTGGCTCCCGGTCCCATCGGTTAAGGATGACCAGAGGCAACCAGCGATACAATAGATATAGCAAATAACACTGCAGTTCTCACCTGAAGTGAAACCCCAGGCACAGGCTGGATCTATGAGCCTTAGGAACTCTGTTACTGAAAATCAGGCAAGGTCTAGTACTCTGGTCATTGCACGAAGGATCTGCCCTGTATTTTTCCTTACAAACTCTAGATTCCTACAGATTGCTTACAACATTTGATGACATATGCTTAACTCAGATCTCTCTTTAATCTCCCTTAAATATTTCTCTTTAAAATGCTTTTTACATCTTATTAAAGTTCAGCAGATTTAGTTGCATCAGGCAAGTGAAGTCAAGCTGATTTCCTCCAAGCTCCTGACAAACGTTATACTTAAAAACATGATTAACGGGATAATCACATCTTAAGTAGTGACCTGGCCACATGCTCATTCAATCAAAGGTGTGATAAAACAAGGAATATGCCATTAAATTATTACATAAAAGTTGTAATAAGTTTAAAGGCATGATAGGAACCAGCTACAATTGAACTTGTGGGCAGTGCCCAGCCTCTGGAGCACACCAGAGCCTTTCAAGCCTCCTGCGTGCACCAGAGGCTGGGAGTGCCCCACAGCTCATCAGCGTTCTCAGTTGGGGGAGCACACCATGCACCCCTGCAGCCGGGAGCCCGATCAGCCGATCTGAGTTGCTCCACTGCTGGGGCTCCCAGTAGCGGGAGTGCATGGCACGCTCCCCTGCTGGGAGCTGAGACTGGTATTTGCTGGTGCAGAAGGAGCCTAGGATCAGGGCCTCCCCTTTCATCAGCAGTAATGGGAACTCATGGGGGTTCCCACAATTGCACCTCCTGCCATGCACATGTGGCATGGCAAGAAGCCTGATTGTTGGGATCCTGCATCAAATGCTTTAATGTCTGTCAGGGGCCTCAGACAGGTACTCAGTATTACTGCATCGATGAACCCGCTCAGGTTTGCGGGAATCTACAAACAAAGCTCACAGTCTTCTAAACCACTGGTTCTCACCCCGCCACCTTTTTTTTTTTTTTCCAGGACCCATTTGCAAACGTTGATGGCCAGTCTCAACCCAGTGCCCCTCACTCCCAACCCACTGCCCCTCATCCCCAGCCCCCATTGTGTGGAGCAGGGAGTGGGTGTTTGATGCATGGGGAGCAATGTGCCCCCCCCCATATTTGTGTACCCACAGTAGGGACAGGGTTGCAACACAGCCAGCCAGACAGGCATGGGCAGGAGCCACCAGCCCAGTACGCTGGCCCTAGCACGGGAGGGCAGTGAGACTCACTGCTACCACCACTGGGACCACCATGCCCCCTGCCCCACAGATATACCTGCGGGGAGCTGCAGGAGCTGCTCTCCGTGCTGCCTGGATGCCACATTGCACGTGCCGTGTGGGCACACGCACCTGCATGAGGTGCCCCCTATCTGGTCAGCCTCCTCCTGCTCCCCCCAGCCCCAAGCAGCTCCTCGCAAGATGGATCTCTACCAGCCTGCAAGGGGAAACCGGTGGTTTCCTGCATTTTTCTCCTTTAAAAGGAAACTCCGGTTTTAAAGTCTGTTCAAACCCTTTGATATATTCTTGCTACCCACTTTTGGGTTGTGACCCACGGGTTGAGAAACACAGTTCTAAGCCCGTTTTCTTCTGCACGTTTCTGAGTGAAAAGGCCACAAGCCAGTCAGGAACTTTAAAGCTGTCAAAAATATAACCTTGACCCCAATCGGTACCTCGTACGAAGAGGTAGGAGACTGCTTCACTCATAATCACCCGTTAGGATTTCCTGGCAACCTGTGATTCCCATCACGCAATGCTGTGTATTTTAACAGTTTCCCGATCCAGTGGACCTGTCTGATGCTATCACCACACCAGACCAAGGCTCTGATGCTCACATGTGCAGCTGCACCAGAACATTTCTTTTGCATCACTGATGCAACCACCAAATAGTTTGGGTTCAGGTGTAACTATGGGAGCTTAATAACTCGTAGTGGCTATGATCACACTGTATCAATTAGGCCTGTGCGAGTCGGCAGCAATCCGATCCGGCTTCGGATCCGGCTGCTTCGGATGGCCGCGATGCGATCCGGAGCTCCGGACCGGGTTTCCGCCTCGATCCAGCCGAAGCGGCTCCGAAACTGCCTCGGAGATCTGACCGTAGGGTATAAGGGAGAAATCCATGACAACGCTATAACTTTGTTGTTTCTTGTCCGATTTGGATGAAACTTGCAGGGTTGGTAGCCTCTGCTGAGAGCATGAAACCCGCCAAGTTTCAAGAAGATCGGGGCAGGGGTTTGGGGGGAACTGTACCCCAAATTCTTCAAAGCCAAACTCGTGTCACGGCAGTGCGTTATGGAAGCTCTTACCGAGGCCACAAATTCTGCCAAGTTTCAAGGAGATCGGTGCAGGGGTTTGGGGGGCAGTGCACCTCAAGCTGCGGACAAGGAAAACTCGTGCCATGGGAGACACTGCGAGTGTTAAGGCGCAGCAGGGTGACAGCGGCAGGGATGGTGGCCCCTGCTGTGACGCCTGCCAACTGTCGAGGAGATCGGTGCAGGGGATCTGGGGCCCTGCACCCCTAGCCGCTGACGGACAAATCTCGTGCCAAGACTGTGTCTGTCCTGGGGCAGTTGATTGTCTGTATCAGTCTTTCCTCTCCTTAGCCTGGTTTTGTAGGTGCTAATTGATGCTCGTTAAGTCGTTATGTAGTAGCTAGGTCCTGTGTATCGAGCTGGTCAATATTGAGTCCCTGGTCCCCGAGTGAATCATGACTGATTGACTGGTAACTGGGAACACAGCAGCTCAGCAGCCAGGCCTGCAGTGGTGTCTCCCCTCCCCGCCCCAAGACGGACACAGTCAGTCCCACAGCACCAGTTTCGCTTGTCCGCAGCTTGAGGGGCAGTTCCCCCCAAACCCCTGCACCGATCTTCTAGAAACATGGCAGGCTTCGTGATCTCAGTAAGAGCTACCACCCCTACAGTTTTCACCCCGCTATGTTGTAACACCTAGATGTGACGTGAGCTTCGCTTTCAAGAATTTGGGGTGCCGTTCCCCCCAAACCCCTGCACTAATCTTCTTGAAACTTGGCAGGCTTCATGCTCTCTGCAGAATCTACCACCCATGCCAACTTCATCCAAATCGGACAAACAAAGTTATAGATATATTATTGTTTCCTCATTATACCCTACGGCCGGATCTCCGAGGCAGCTCCGAGCCGCTTTGGGAGGCCAAACGAGGCAGTACGTTGACCTGGATACGCTGCTTCGGACCCCGAAGCGTCTGAAGCTGTGTCCAAAGCCTCGCACAGTCCTAGTATCAATATGCCTTGAAAACTGGCTGAGCCACGTACCGCCTACCCTGAGTGCAGCGGGGTATTCACTCATGTCTAATAGAGGGTGTTGTTGCCCTACCGAGGCATCCTTCTAATTGAAGGCTTGCATACATGCAAGTATCAAGGTGAGACAGATTAAAGGGAAACCACTTATAATCAGCACCTTTAAAGAAAGTTTCTCCAGGTATTTGTTGGCTTCACTAGAGAGGGAGACTTCCTGGGATACAATTTCCCTTATGCATCTTCTAAGGGAAAATCTGCTACTGAACTGACAAGCTTCAGTCACAAGATTTCTCTAAACTGCTGGGCTGCAACTCTACCCAAAAGACTGATCAACAGCAGCAAGGCAAATCAGAAGCTGACTGTTCACAAGCGAAGCTGTTCAAAGCAGCATCTTGCCCATGCCACTTAAACACCCATCAAGGACAGACCAGAGTGTGCTGGAATTCCTATTTCTTCCCCATGAACCACCAAAATTCCCTTCGCATTTCTTCCGCACGTTCCTGCTTTCTGGCACGGCTCGGCCTCTTGCATTGCTTTCCACTCGTGATTGAAGGCTTGCAAAGCTGCACCACCACAAGTCAGCCCTCAGTATATATATCCCTTAATTACAGTGGCGCCAAACAAGAGTTTGTACTTGAAGAGAAGCTAGCATTTCAGTCACGAACCTGAATACACCCTTGCAAAGAGAACGTAATTATGCAAGATAAAAAACTGCCATTTTCTAATAAACATTAGCTTAAAAGAGTATCACCACTACGAAAAAAGGTGACACTCACAGGTCTTTGTTTAATCCAGACAAAGCAAATATAGATTTAGTTAGGCTGGAAACTGTTTACTCTAGCCCTAATTCATAGCATTTAGTTTTTCACATGCATAAACTAATGAGAGTTAAGACTAAATTATCAGCCTAGACTTTCAACCTCCGCCCTGTATTTCATATTGCTTTTCCATCGCCATCAGACCAACATTCTCTAATCATAAACCTGCAAGAGGAATTAGGTCAATTGAAAACCTGTGACCAACTGCACTGGAGGAACCCCAAACAGTGACATAACATACAAAACCCTTGATGAAAGCACGTACTATGTGATTTTGCTAGTAAGAATACTCTCGTGCCCGAAACATTAAAAGAGACACACATTTTCAAGAATGAATTTTTTTCATTACAATTCTGGGAGTAAATTCCAATAACACCTAACTACTAACTTGCTAAGTGGACCACATTTTTATATTGATGCATGTTATATTGATTTCTTTCTTTTTATAAAGTATTCAGTCTATTACAGTAAAGCAATATGCTATCAAAGACTGCCGAGGACTGAAGCACTTGGAAACAGTCTATGAAAAGCATGCAGTGAAGGCTGTTGAGGAAAGAAGAGCCCACCGTGCAGAGCAAAGAAGAAACCTTAGGAAGAACCCAGCACTGCATTCAGGTTGGTTAGATAAGAACTTCACATGTGACAAGTGCAGAAGGGACTGTCATTCAAGAACTGGGCTCTACAGCCACACTTGCTAGATGTTCTGTGAACTGATGCTTCACTCAGTGTAAATGTATGGTCTTGTGAGACACACAGATGCCTATCATTATATCTACTGTCCTATCTTCTGCAATTTAACTTTCATAAATTTCCCACCGTTTTGATTCAATGAACTGAGGTGCAACCTCCTTTGCATAGGTTTGGGATAGGAATCTGGATCTTCTTTTTTAAACTGTAAAAGAGAGATAAGGAACATGTGCTCCATCAGCTACGATTCAGCCTTATTTTGCTGTTTTAATCTTAGCTCGTGACCCAGGCACGATTCTCAGAAGTTAGAAGGGTAAAACAGAGAAAGGTTCTGTACCTTTGCTGAACTGCTTTTCTGACTTGTCCTTGCATGGTTCAAGTTTGTTGTCGTTACCTAGATCAAGCCCGATTTCCACTGAGACCGCAACGGTAGCGTCATCCCACCATAATCTGTCAATTCCCTTCGACTCTTCTTAAAATTGCTTTTTTGGGGGGCAAATTGAGTCATTTTGTAGCATCCCTTGTTGTGTAAAAGGTGTGCTACGTTTTGATCAAAATCCTCTTCATGCTCGTGCATCATGCACATGACAACATTCGTATGAAATCCGGGTAAAAGCAGAGACCCAACTTCCCCCAGAACTCCACTTAGTGCCTCGGCGAAGACAGGAGTGTCAATCTTCCCCCGTTAGCCAAGCAAATGCGATGTCAATGGCAGTGGCTGTGGGAGGGCCTTTGACCTTCTGGGACATACTGTGGGAGTGTGTTAGGTGATACCTCTTTCTCAATGGCTCTGCTGACGTATATCAGGAGCTCAGGATGACCAGTTCCGAGGAAGTCGTAACTTCTTGCATTTAATTTTTGCTTCAGGATATAGAAGGAAGATGGACCAGAGGGCAGATGTGGTCACAGGTGCAGAATATGTGCTGCACATGAATGTGATAAATGCATGACACAGAGATGCCATGAGTCACACACCTGTACAATATCACACCTTCAAGACATCATCTGGTCACTTACCCAGAGCTTCATTCTTACCTTTCCAAACCCATCAGTAATTCAAGCAGCTGTCTTTAAAACAAACAGACAAAGACAGTGCTTCTCCATGCAACCCACCCTGCCGCCTTGCTTCCCAGCCAAAACCTAATAATTTCCTCCCTGCAACATGGCTCTCAATCTTTCCAAAGAAGACTTGTGCACATATAGATATATGTACTTAGACACATACCTATCTACTTGCTGTCTTGGGGGAAAGTTGCCGAAGGAAGAAAAGGTGTTCAGTTGTACCATAGTGCCATACTACACTACAAAGTATAGCTTAGCATAGCATTGCAAGACCCCACTAGACAAAACCTTGGCTGGGATGATATAGTTGAGAATAGCCCTGCTTTGAGCATGCGGGTGGATTAGATGTGACCTCCTGAGGTCCCTTTCCACGCTCATTTTCTGTTTCTAGGATTGTAGAAATGCATTACATAATCTCTCTACTATTGCTAGGACAGTTCCATTGACACCTCTTCAAAAACAGGACCATGCCTAGGGACACACGGTGCTCTCAAAGCTGAAGACAGATAGGTCCCTTCCAAGTGACATCCCCAATGTTGTACGTACATGTTGGAAACCTGGGACGTCACAGGTACATTTGGTGGAAAGACAGGGTCATATTTTACCATTTTAACTATGGAAGACTTCCATCTGCAAAATGATCTGTATTTAACAGAGCGCTTAGGCTCTAGGCCAGGCTCAGCAAAAGGCAACACACACAGCACAAGCTCACCTTCCACGTGGATGTTAAATAATTGCAACTTTTGAACACAATTTTTCTTGCGGTGCTCTTTGCCTGCTGCGCCTGACTTGCTCACTCCAGTAAAAAAGGCACAAAGGTTACTTTAGAAAAACACGGCTGATGCCAGCTAGCTTGCAGCTGTAGGAAGGTCTGCTCCTAGCTGTATCGATATATCCTATGGCACTTCATAGTATGGTATGGCACTTTATAGCTGTTAGCCCCATTATGCAGATGGAAATCTTAGGCTCTGTGATTGGCACAAAGTCCATGGTAGCGCAGGTAAATTAACTCAGGTCTCCTAAGCCCCAGGCTAGCTACTCTTACCCACAGACCATCCTACTGCTGTCATTCTTCCTGCCACTCTTCTCAAAGACTTTTCAAGGTCTTTCTTGAAAGAGGAAGGATAAGAAGCTCCGGAAGGCCCACTGGAGGCCTTATGCCCCCTGTTTCTCCTCACTACATTTTTGTCCCACATAGATAGGGGCATGTGACAGGCATGCTTCCTATTAAAGCACTGCCGTTACAGAGAGCAGCTTCAGTCAACTCCTGAAAAATACGAAATTGTTGCAATGTGTCAAAAGAAATCTCACAGGCATGGTAGGATAAAGATTTATTTTCTGGGCAATGTTGACAGGCGGCATTTCTCAAGGAAAGAGAAATATACCTCTGCTTGATACAGATAACTGCTTCCTGGTCTGAGTGCTCTGATGTTCAAGATGAGTGAAGGCATCCAAGAGAATAAAGTGATCTTATTTATACAAAAACTGGTCGAGTTTACATTAATCCTGGTTTGCAAAAGCACAGAACTGAACTTCAGTTGAGAGAGATGAAGAGGAGAGAACTGCACGCCCATCTGCTTGAGACCTTTATCTACTAGGTAGGAGTACAATCAAAATTAGCTCCCTCTTTTAACATTCAGGAATGCAGGTCACTGATATCTGTCGATTCGCATATATTCAATGGTGAAGCTGGACCCCCCCCCCCTTTTTTGGGGGGTGGGGAGGAGAGTTATTTTTATAAAACACTTTTCATGATTTTCTAATCATCCAAATAAGCTTTCCCCTGTTTTTTCTGGTGACAGATTTTTCAAGTAATAGCAATTGTGATTTTACAAGCATCAATAACATCCTGCAAATTAAAATACCCCCAGCACTCAGGTACATCTTGCAAAAACCCTTCTCTTTCCTACTTATCCCTTTCTTTCGCACATGTCGGGGTTTTGCTGCTCTTATCTTTTCCGCACAAGCCTTTGACAGCTGAGTATTCTGTCTGGATGCTTTCTGCCTTTGCATTTTTGCTCTCAGGTTTGTATTTTCATTTTAAGCAACTGGATCCCACCTTTTTTGACAATGCAGCAGCCTCTCTCCTGTCATGTAATCTTCTTTTGAAGAACAAGCACGTTATGTTGTGACAGAGGGCCTGGGATCTGCTAATAAGTGACATTTAATGCAGAGGAGAGAAAGGATGGATTTACAAAAAAAATCAAGGAGCCTCATTTGTAGATGCAGACAAAGATGTTGAATGGACTGTTTCTAGCCATCTAGTTAAACATCAGAATGCAGACTGATCAGCATCCAACAGGACCATCTTTTCAATGATGGAGGCAATTACTTTAAAGATGGAGGAATGCAAACAGCGCTCATTTTGCATCCCTATCTAGTTGGAGGCCATGTAAAACTGGCCCACGAGTTGTACGTGAACACAGAACACATTGACGCTTTAAAAAAAAAAAAAAAAGAGAGAGAGAGACAGCAAATGCAGCAAAAGTGTCAGAAACCCCAACTTGGACGTCTCAGTTAAAGGACAGAGACCAAAGGGTCCTCCCAGAAGTCAGGGGTGGGGCTGCCGTCAGGATGACACCGAAGTTGCCTACAGATCAAAGGGGAAGTATCTTGAAGCAGCTGAGATTGAGGGAATGCATATTCTTCATGCCACCTGACATCTTCACAGTGAGTTTATGCCTCACCATTAGAAAGCAGAAGTTCCAGCAATCACGTAGTAGGAAATGCGGGTCCTCTACAGCTTACAGAGCTGCCATCTGACTTCCCTTCTTGAAAAGGGTGGAGTTCCTTCACTACCCCCCTGCTTAGATCTAAAGGAAAACAGAAACGGCACGGTGTTGCAAGTATCGCTTACAATACATCCATGCTTTAGGACTCGACTTGGGCATCCATGGAAGTCCAGAGGCCTTAACAATTTTCCAGCCAAGAAAGCTGTTCTGAAGAAGATAGGAGAGGAGGTCTGTGAAACAGGCAAGAAACAAAGCCCCTGCCTATACATCACAGCAGAGGACATTTCAAAGCATCCAGTAGTAAAGCATAATAACTGGAGACCTATAAAATGTTTCATTACCTTTTTTTTTTTTTTTTTTTTTTTTGCAGAGGGGGAACAGTATTGATTATACCTGTTTGCCACCTGCTTCTGATAAAGAGGAATTCAAGGAAGGGTTAGGAAGGAAAGACAAATCTTTTAAGTGAGGATCTACACGCTAAGAAATAGCAAAGGCATTACACACTGAGAGCTGAGCTAAGCTCACCATGCATCCAAGAGAAGCATGTTTTCAAAGCCGCATGTTAGAAAGGGCTTCTCTGGTTGACGTTTTGCAGCCTCTCTGAACACAGACTCCTTGCGATTTCCATATGAAATATTCAATAAGCTAAGTATGCTCTCAGCCTTGTGTGCAGTTCTCCATTAATTAGGAGCAAATCATGGCAGTGACAGCCACCTCCGCTCTTAAAGGCACCTGCTACTTCAAACAATTCGTCACTTCAAGTTATTTAACAGCCATATTTTGCCTTCCAACTACCTCCCCCTTCTGCTTCACTCTTCCCTGTCTGTGACTGCCCAGTTTCAGAGCTGGCAGCATCCTGTTCTGCCAACAGCAAGTCCCAGCCCTTGCCAGGCTGTAAAAAAAGCACCATGGACTAAGACTGCATGCTACTTTCTGGATACAATTATACTGGTTTGCCCAACAAGCTGATGCATCTGTACCAAGCAGCCATCTTGCAATCACAGGCAGCTCGGACATTTTGTGCCTCTGGTGGAAACATCCCTTCAAGCAGATTTAAAACAAAACAAAACAAAACCTGGGCCCCAAACACTGCTCGCTTAGAAAAAATTATGGACTTCTTCTGATCTAATAATATACCACTGGTCTGTAAAGTAAATTATGATTATATCTTATATGCACACACCGATTAGAAATAATTCCACACTGTATCTCGTATTGCATATCTTTCTAGTTACATGGGCATTTTTAATGCAACCATCACTGAAATACCTAAGGGCCCTGTCTATTTTTCCCTTCCCATCTTTTATAGCTAGTGATTGCTTAAAAACCATGCCGGATCTCTGTTTCTCAACCATTTGGCTGGTCCTCCATCTTTATATCTCACATAAGGGACTAACCGGAGCTCAGTCCTGCTCCCAGTAAAGGCAATGAGAACATGATTGGGAGTTGCTGTGCTTAAGCCACCACAATTAGCTGTTGCAGAGTTAATAACAAGGGAACAAACAGACTGGTGTCTTCAGGTAGGAGCAAACAGGAGCAGCAAATTAAGGAAAACACAGATGTTATTTTCATGCAAACATTACTAATAGTAAAAACAAAGGAGGGGAAATACAAGAGGCAGGACAGACCGCAGAAACTGATATATCATTTGGTGGAATTGCTCCTTTAAACATTTTGCATGAAGTATTAAGGGGCCTTTATTAGATTTCATATACGCATATGAATAGATATATGTCTATGAATATGCATAAGTTTACACACACACGCAGAGCACTGAACAACATCCAACATTTAATATGGGAAGCTGAGGATGCCTAATTAATATATGGTATGCCATGCAATGACACGAGTAATAGCAATATCCAAGTTATCCTGGAATGAAAGAACCAAGCCAACAAAATATATCCTCATATCTGCAAATCAAGAAAGGGAAATGGTGGGAAATGGTGGTGGAAAGGTAATGGGGCATGCATGCAGTTCTTCACTTCTGCAAAACTGGATGAAATTCAGTACAGGGCACTACTGTCCTGAAAGTGTGAGCATTCACAATCGTGTTCATGAAAGCTGAGGGTCTCTGCTCCTTTTAGTAACAGAGCGTGGAATCCAGTTTATCCCTCACTTGATCGACATTAAAGCACCAGGGCAGATAGACAGACAGCTTTCAACCTCTGGATAATACAAATACTAAATCTTACCCTTTAAAATAAAAGAAAGTGAAAAGCAGCAGGGCTGAGATTTGAGCGAAGGAGTTAATTTCTGAAGTGAACCAGGTTTTGTACAGCCTTCGTTTCATGATTCAGCCTCCCTGCAATCATGGAGCTACAAAAAAAGGCACAGCAACTGTGCTGAACCGACACACATTTGGATCTCAAATTGATGATGGAAAATGACTTGATGCTTTAAAAAAAAGATTCACAGCCAACAAAGAAGCTTCTTTCTACCAATTCCAGGTTATTTGCAAACTTGGCTTTACATACACCAGTAAGCAACTAAACAAATTCACCCAGCTCTGTTAATTTTGCATCCAAAGCTCCTTTTTAACATCCTATACACCAAAATGCAAAAGTAGGCAATAGCGCCTTCACTGTCCCTTCCCCTCACCATGCCTCCTTTGGAAAAAACTGCAACGCTGAAACAATTGATCTCTGCTGTCAACACCAGCCAGCTGCTGCAACCGTACCCATGGTCCACCCGGTCCAGACCGCTGCTCCTCCCCCCCGCCAGCCCTCCTTCGTTTTAGTAGCTTTAATTACAGCCTGAAACAAAATATTTATAAAATGTATCAGCTAAGGAGTCCACTGAATAGGGATGAGGAGGCAGTAATGAATTATCTTCAACATTTGTTAAGCCGGCACCAGGGCAAACATCTGCTGCAAGGTTGTGGTGAAAACATTTCTATCAACTCGGCCATCTTGTCTGGAAAATTACAAACCCTGGAGGGATGTTTGCTATTAAAGTTTCAGCCACTCGCAGAGCAGCTTTCTGAGGGCTGCACGACACACAGACTAGCACTGCTGCGATGAATGTAACATTTCAACAGCCCTTTCCCAAGGATTTCTATTCCGTGTGGATCTATGCAATGACATCCAACTGGCACGGTACGAGGAATGTGTACCGTCTGATATATACACAATTTAGATGTGCAGGCGACAACGATCGAGGCAAAGTGGCTGCCCTGGAAAGTACGTGCCTAGGGATTTCTTCATACTGGGTGGTAGGGGTCTGGATAATCACGCCTACCCCTTAACCATGGACGAACAGCTGAGGAAAGCATCTTTCCCCTCCCCTGCCACCAGGCATTTTTCTTGTGGTGAGTGCTATCTGCTCAATATGTTAACAGGCTGCTCACTTTTAGAGGTTGCGTTCTGAACGTTTTTGCAGCTTTTCCCTCTCCAGCCCCACACACATCACTGAATAAAAAAAGGATGTTCCTTGCACAGCTCACCTGTTTTGCAATGCATTTAGCTCAGAAACTACTCGCATCCCTGTCCTGCCCTAACCAGAGTGCCACGCTGTTGGTTATGAGAGCAGCAGCTCCGTGAATCTTTTGGCAGAGTACTGCACGGTTGTGAGGCCCAGCCCTATAACACAATACACTACTCCAGTCCGGAGGTTACAAAAGCAGAGGGCTGCAGGAAGACCTGCATCCAAAAGAAATGGCCACAAGCTTCACCAAGCACCGATTTGAAAAGGAGCAACCAGGAACAGATGTGTGTGTACCAAGACTCCCAGACTGCAAATCCTGCTTGAACGTCGTATTCACTCAGTGAGTCTTCATGCAACTTGCTCTGTTGCCTCATCCACTACATCAGCATCACCCAAGTCTTTTCTGGGCTGAACATCCTGCAAGTCCAGCTCTCAGTCAAGTCATACAAAAAAAAGAGAGAGGATTGCTGACAGCACTGCTACTTATGCTCTCCCCCAGTATTCCTGTTAATCACAGAATCATAGAAAATTAGGGTTGGAAGGGAGCTCCGGAGGTCATCTAGTCCAAACCCTGCCCCAACTAGATCATCCCAGCCAAGGCTTTGTCTAGCTGGGTCTTAAAAACCTCCACAGATGGAGCTTCCACCGCCCCTCTGGGTCACCTGTCCCAGTTCTTTACTACCTTCCCAGGAAACAGGGAAGCGGCTGGTGGATAGTGGAAGAGAGGGTAGGAGAAGTTTGTCTAACACTGGAGTCTAATTAATGAGCCAAACACTGGATGACAGCTCCAACACCGAGATGCAAACGTAGTAAAAAAAAAATTCTCCTTGCTAAATTACAACATCAAGAGAAACTCAGACGCGGACACCTGCTACTAATCTCTTACCATAACCTGGCCAAAGGTTTCTTATCTACAGATTTTAGATGTGAACATATTTTACTTGCCGAAGAAGGGCCCAGTTAAGTTTTTCCTTCAAGGACACTTTTACTTTCAAGAGCAAGGATAGGAAGCAGAACAAATGACCTCCAAGGGGTACGACTGCATCGCCAGGATGTGAGGAACACTGCACATGACCTCACTGGCACACGTTAGAAAAGAAGATTACCAAGCATTCACAAGGTAATTAGTTCCACATTTTTAACATTAAAAGAAGCTCCATCTAAAGATAAAAGGGACTGGGTGGCTCATGGTGTATTAATGAAGGATCTCTGGAAGCCTAACGTTAACTGTACATTTGAAAACGTTGTAACTTCCTCTTCAGAGACCGTAATACTGTCACAGGTTATTAGGCTCCTTGAGTCTGACATCAGCCCCTCCCTGAACGCAAGTATGTAGTTTTATTAGCCAATTTTCAGGGCAAGTTGACGTAAACTGATATTCAGTCTTGAGTCATCTCAAGCCTTGTCTGCTCCTCTACCTCTGTACCAGCTTATCTACCCATGAAGTGACCAACAGGACCATAACGGTGTAATTATATCGCAACTCTTATGCCTATATAGACACACCCTTCTGGAATAAAAATGACTTTATTACAGTATAATAACTCTGCTCCCCTGTAGTTGTGTGCCAGTCAGTCAATCTGCCCACGTGGACAAGATCACTGGTTAATGGGGCTAGTGATAAAAACGCCATTGTCGAACCAGGCAAAAGCATCATGGTGCCATGAAACATGCACTGCTTTATATCGATCACTAAATCAGTGGAGACCAATCTGTAGACTGGCATGCCACAGCTTAACCCCGCAGCATCCCCTTCCTCTGCCCAGTTTGCTGCTTTGCTATACCCTGCCTGCTCCCTACTCTGTGCTCCCTGCCCAGTCTCCTGCTCTGCCTTCTGCTCCCTGCCCTATTACTTGCTGTGCTGCCTGTCCCCTCCCTGATCTGCTATGTGCCACACACAGAGGCTGCCTGTACCACTTGTGACGTTAGTGCTGCAGGTTGGCCACTCCTGCATTAAATGAACAATGACTCCCCATCATTGTTTCCACCATCCCTATGGGACATACTAGCAACAACAAGAGGAGTGGAGGGGCTTTCAGTTCAACAGCATTAGTTTGTCATCTTCTGCAGATTAAAGCCATTCTGAATTATTTTATTTTGCTATCAGCAGCTGACTTGTGGTGCAGATATTCTGCCTACTAGGTGTGCAGCCTCCTCAGAAGAAAGCCATATTTGAGTGCCTGGTTGAAGTCGGGAGGCCACACTCATCCTAATCCTATAACAATTCTCCATAATAGGACAGAGATGAGAAGACACAGTGAACTGGAAAAAAAATTAATTGTGTAGTGCAATAAGGAAGGGAGCTTAGCAGAACAGGAGCAGAGAGCACAGCTACCATCCGGCACCTGTGTGTGATGAACAAGAGCTACATCAAACCTGACTTCCCTACAGAAGCGTCTTACGGTATTTGCATGAAGGAGGAGGGCGATCTGACTACCAAGCCCTGAACTTTGGAAGCAATAGCAGATGAGATTCCTTCCTGAAATGTGATGCTCTCAAAGTATTATTTTATTTCACTGGTCCCATGTTGGTTTGGTTTGGTTGGGGGGGAGGGCTGTTGATGGCATAGGAAACCTACTGTTGTTTCACATGCTAAAAAATTAAATCTAATGATCCGAAAGAATGGGTGATTTCCTCCTTAGCCTTTGACTAAGGGAACTTGGCTTTGGAGAGAGAATAGCCTTATTTCCTGTACAGACGTATACATTTCTACAGGCATTTTAAGCATTTAGTAGATAATGCAGATAGGACAAGGAACATGTATTGCAAGATGCAGCCATGGATTTATTCCACTTTGTTGTACTAGTAGTTATAAAACAGCAACTACCCCACAATCTGTGCACCCTTAAAACAAAAGGTATATGCACAGTTTCTTCCAAATCGCTCCTGACTTCTATTTATAAATACCCAGACTACATCCGTAGCAAAAATTTAAGAAAGCATCTTCTAATACAAATCTCAGGGTCCCCTTCTCAATGTCCAGCCTCTTGTGTCTCCATGTGCCAAGGGATGAGCCTCAAGAGCTCACTTGAAACTTGAACCTTAGCAGATTTTTAATACAGGCAGTCCTCGACTTACAACGTCCCGAGTTACAACGTTTCTAAATTGACACCCTGGTTCAACTTTATGACATTAGTTTCGACTTTACAACGCTTGATCCAATGCCAGGCTATGGTTCGCTGCGGCGCTCATCTCCCTGGAGAACATCTGTCCAAACTTCCTTGGACACTTCCTTTGAGAAAGCAGACAAGACTCCAGAAAAACCTGCAGCCGAGACTCCTGGGAAGACTCCAGCCAAGAGCCCTTCGAAAAGTCCAACCAAGAGCCTTTCCAAAAGTCCAGCAAAGTCACCTCAAAGAAGTCCTTCCGAATCAATGTGATTGCTATTTACAATATAAATACATTAATGTAGCTACATTACTCATCCATAATTGATCGAGTATGAAATACTGAGGTATTTTTGGTGAAAATAGTGTATTGGGCCTTGGTTCAGGAACCAATACCCCATTTATAACATTGTTTCTTGGGAGAAAAATTGGTTCCGAGTTACAATGTTTCGACTTAAGCCGTGCTTTTCAGGAAACCAATTGTGTCGTAAGTCAGAGGACTGCCTGTACAGTAACCTGTTTACGAAGGATCCTACCACAGTAGCACTCTGAAAAGTGACCCAAATAATATGCGATGTTAACATACTCTGGGACTGTCCTACCGAGCAACCGAGGGCTGCATGTGCTTCAGCCTGCACCAGTGAGGACTACAGGCTACATGCTGCATGGATGCCCAGCAGCATAATGGAGCCACATGGACATGCCCTTCCACCAACAGCTGTGCAGCCCTGGCCTCACCTGGAGCACCCCACGGTGCACCACGCATACTGCACCAAGCCCCGGGGTGGGGGCAGAACGCAGACACCAGAGGATGGAGGGCAGGAGGGAGACTCGGGCTGCTGTTGTAGCTGGAGCAACAGAGAGAGTTGCAGCCAGGTGGGAGCCCAAGGGCCACAACTTAACCCCTTGTGGGCTACAAGCGGCACCCCCAGGCTACCAGTTGGACAGCCCTGACATGCTCAACCGTTCTTTTAAGTTCACTGAATCACAGAAAATCATGCCCAGAAGGGACCTCAGAAAGTCATCTAAACTCAATCCACTTAGTCAAGGCAGGATTATCTCCATCTAAACTATCCTGGACAAATGTTGTCTAACCTGAATTTAAAAATGCCTAGTGATGGAGATTTTGCCAGTGCTGACCACACGCCCTTCTCTCCCTGCACTCCCCCAAAATCTCCTTTGTTGCAATTTATGCCTAATACTTGCTGGTCTGTCCTCCCTGAACAAAAGACAACTGATCACCAACCTCTTTTCACATTTTTGGCCCTTCTGACCCAATCCAACGCTCCATGGTGTCTTGCTACGCACCCTACTTTGGTGTTGTCCCCAAAGCATACGCTAGAGTCCATCCTCTGAGCCATTAGTGAAGATATTGACCTGTACCCGATCCAAGATGGCTTCTGGGAATATGCCACTTAATACTTACAATTCCCAGAACCATCCAATTTAAAACTAATTAAAATCAACCTGCTTCGCTTTTCCCTATTCAAAAGAACCTGGCTGCACACCTAAAGTGGCAGTTTCTTACCCCCCCGTCTCAGCCAGAATTTCACAGAAGGGATTATCCTGTACTCAAGACCTTGTATTACTAACACTTGCTTATCTTACCAAACATACTAGCGAGCACTTAGCCGTCCAAGGTAAAGTAATTCCATGATTAAAACTGTTGCAGATGTCAAGCAGGTAAACAAAGCTGTTCCTAGAGTTTCACTGGCCTTTTTGTGGTTGGTCCGATTATTCACATTGACCAAAATTTGCGACGTGTATTCGCCGTCACCAGCAAGGACCTAGCACAGGTGATTAACCCTTTTTCTCATCTGACGCCAGGAGTTTGCCTGGTCCACAGCAAATCATTTAGAAGGTGCTGTCTTATCGAAGTCCTGAGGAAAGGGCTTCAAAGCAAAAGGGGAAAGCATAAACCTCTCACAGCCCCATTACCCAATTAAAGGATTTAATTAACAGGTATTCAATGTTTCTCCTCAAATAAGATGCAGGTAGCCGCAACCTACTACTTGAGCGTCTGCTTCTCAGAAGGCAACTATCCCAGGCCTAAGAGATCCTGTGCAGGGTCAGGGGGAAAAAAGAGCTGCCAAGGTACCTAGCAAGCCTTCAAGCCAGTGTTGTTCACATTAATAATTAACGAGAAGACGCAAAACAACACGGAGGAAACAAAGCTTTGCCAGCACATAACACTTATTTCCCCGCTGTCTTTCAAGGACACCTCTGTAATGAAACAGAATGGAAATCCTCACTGTGAACTGCAAGGAAGGTGACTTCTCATGTGAAAAGGAGCCGGGGGTAGGATTATTTTACAGAACTAGGCTTCATTTGCCAAACCAAACCTGGCTTTTTTGACCCTTTTAGACAGACGAGGTCCACGCATACAAGGATATGCATGACTTCAGGGTCAGGCCAAACCGCAGCGATCAACAGGTGCTGAATCTGGTAAGCTTTCCCCCCACGTTCTTAAAGCTGCAATAGTCAGAGGTTGATGAGTAGGGAGCAACTTCTGAATAAGCCACACAAGCATGTCTTCCTGGCAGCAAAGGACACAAGATGGATTCCCAGATAGTAATGGGCATGAGCGTAGGCAAACGTCTGGAACCAACAGAGTTTCTACTTTGTGGAGAAAGTGATTCCAGGTATTCATTCATCCATTTCAATCTGCCTTTTATAGAAACAGCAAACTAACACTAAACAGTACTCCAGGAAAGCCTGCTTATCTCCACTATACAGACTGTCATCCTATGGTTGAAAAAGGGGACAACTCACAAAATAAGCAGCATAATGAAACCTAACTTTAAATCTTATTGCTTTTCTGTGCAAGTTTACTCAAAAAAGTCAAAACTACAGCTTCAGTTCCTCAAAACAAATAAATAAAATCCAAACACTGGTTTAGAAAAGGGAAAGATCTAGAAACTTAGGCATGCAATGAAATCTAGCTTAAATTTATTCAGACAGATGCTAAGTTTAACCAATTAGTAAAGCAGTCAGGGCCTTCAGATGCGCAATTCCTACATGCCAGCATAGTTATTTAGATGGGCATGACTCATGAGCTGGCATCCAAAGCAAAAGCTTATAGCACTCTTTCTATTATAAAAGAGGGATGGGTCAAGGGGAAGGTTTCACGGCAGTTTTCAGTAAAGCCTTGCCATTACACCAGTTTGATGCAAGCAAGCAGTGTCATGGACTTCACAGTCTTCAGTGGAACAATTAACACACTTAACTGCATTCCTAAGCATCCCTGCACAATTGAGGCCTGAGATATCAAAGCCTTCTCGCTGCCTTAACTGCAGTAAGTGCCAGCTCACAACCCGCAATTACAACTGGCACAGAGCTGCCACATACAACTCTCTCTAAGAATCAGATCTTTTCTTTTTCTAAGCTACATCGCATACCGTATGAAGAGTTAATTTCTCTGATGGTGGAACACCACAGAAATTCATGGCATTCAAGTGGCAGAAGTTTTGCATGGGTTTTTCTTAGAGGAAAAGTTTACATATAGGAGAAGCACAGATTTTTCTATAAACTAAAATAGAAATCTTCACTTTAAAAACCATGCAAAGAGAGCAACCCAATCCTTTGTACCCATGCAGAGCAGCAAAATGCTCTTATCTTTGCAACAAAGGAATGCACTTCTAAAACTGGGCAGCAAAAAAAACCCTATCGCATCAAATGCCACAGAATAGCAACATATGCTGGAATTGTTAAATCAATAAAACTTTAACACAACACTGAAGGTGGAAGGCCCTTTGTCCATATCACTTCATCGCACCAAGGTGAAAGTCCAGAAATGCAACCCACAGAGTTATTCTGTGTGTTGGATCTGACTGATCAGTGGAAAGTATAAAAGAGGCCTCTTCCCCAGCTAAGTTGGGTAAGGTGCACTGCACACATTTATTTAATCACAGATAAGACACACGATGAAACTGCAGGTCAGACCCAGGGTCCCAACGCAGAAAGAATGTGCGTTTCAGTAAGTTCTGGTCTTCCAGAACCATAAACCATTAAGCACCACAGCTCTATTAGTTTAACATAATCAAAGGAAACTTTGAGCAGGAAGCGTGGCCTTCATGTCACATGAATCACAAGGAAATCAGGCAAGTTCAGCTATCAAAGCCAAAGAGCAAGGCACGCTAACAGAAAGAAACACTGCAGCACAGCCCATTTGGTACACAAATGACGATAAAAGTCATAATAATTGAATAAGACTCCAATGCTACCCCTGCCTCACTCCTCCTCCCCCTGCAACAGATGAATTTAGCACATTTCTAGGCTCTTAAAAACTTGATACTAACTTTCTTTACTCCTTCACCTAGGGCTGAGGAACAGGGAGGACACAGCATTTATCACAGACAACAAAAGCAGGGAAAAACCTGTGCTCAAACAGTCAAAGGTTGAGATGCTGAGGTGACAGCATTCACCTGTCAGACAGATGAATTGACCATTAAAAAAAAAATAAGTTGTAGCTGTTCCATTTGTGCTACTGTTTCGACAATGCTGTCCCTGGGATGATGAGTACTCTCTGCAAATATTCCTAGTACATTTTCTTCTCCAGTGCCCCACAATTCAGGATGCCCTATTATTCTCTAGCCTGTACAACGCTGCTCATCTGTGCTGCCCATCTGGGAGTACGAAAACAGAGCCACGCATGACAATACAAGACTCTGTAAGGGACATGGGAAAACCTGACTTCACGGCATGAAAAGAGCATGTTGCGTCAGGTCAGCACCTTCAAGTACCCGATGGAAGGAAAGAGGAGTGCAGCCAAGCAGTCAACTGGCTGGTAGTGACTTTTTCCCCTTCTGATCCAGATTCAGAGTTGACTTTCAGGCAGTCTGTTCTAACACCAAAGGTGGGGAAGATGCATGGGGTAGAAAACAAAAGCCTGGTGGGGTTTGTCACTCTCCACTGTTCTGGGGAAAGCAGAAGTGTCAAGGGAGCACAGGTTTGTTTTCAGTCTTTGGTGGGGTTCTTTGGTTGGCAGGATTTATTTCTCCAATTCCCTCCAACTGCTGCAATTCAGGTAATGAAAAGAGACTCAACTTTGGCAAGACTTGCCTCCTTAGCCATAAAAAAATAAAAGAGAACATAATTAAGCTTACTGGAAACAAAGCTAACCAAAGCTTGAACAGTAACAAAGGGCAAGAGAAACATGTTCACTGTATCACATCCTACACTCCTTGGCCAGGAGCCCAGAGTTTTCATTACAACCATATCCCACCCCACCCTCCAAAAAAATTCACAATAGCATTAGCAAGCCCCTGCCCAGGATGCCTTGCTATACAAACCAAATTTGTGGGAGGTCATCCTTTCATGAGGTCAAAAACCCAGCATGTGGAAAGTGTTAGGACTTTTATGTAGTAGAGGAGGTTCTTAAAACTACTACTGTTCTGCTCTGAAGTCTTGGAGCTTCACAGATCATTAAAGGTTTCTGAACCACTGAGAGAGAACGGCAGAGTTAGCAAAATAAATCAAGAGTTCCTGTGGGATGCGCTAGCGCTTACTCAGAACCGGCTTTAGGCACAAAGCAGGTTCAGAATTAAACAACAGGGAGGACTTCTCAAGATGCAAGAGCTCAAAAAAGAGAGAGACTTGTTTTATTACCTGGAATGTACTCTCCTTTTCTTTAAAGGGTAAGGTTTGAGATGCACGGCAAGTAATAATTCAGGTCCTGTCATAGGAGCTGGAGGGGGGCAGGAGCACAGAAAATGGAAGCAAAAATCAAATGAAAACATTGTGTCCAGACAAAGAGAGTGATGGATCTTGCTGTGGCAAGAAGGCATTTGTCACCTACTTTGGGGTGAGAGTTTATGTTTTATTCTCTGCCGCAACCTCTCAGAAGTTGCAGAGGGGGAAGGCAGCAGGGAAAGGAAGGTTCCCTGCCAATCCTTGCCTTCACCAGATGGTAGAAAGAAATAAAGATTCCCCACCTTCAGCATCACCAGGTCTCACAGGTTCTTTCTGAGAGTCTCACCATCTCCGGTGGCCCCAACCTCTGACGAGAACCTCAAGTTCTATTATAAATTAATAATAAGAGCCCTCTTGATCGCAGGAGAGAACAAAGAGGTTGCAAATGTGAATCCTAGGGGCTCAAAAGACTGATGCACATAAAAATTCACATGTTTAAAAATGCAGGATGTCCAAGCCAAGGTCATAACTTTCTTGGAAACCTGACTTGTGATTATTGAATATTTGGGGTTAGCAATAATTCAGTCCTTTTATTTTTTAACTGGGCCAACAGGCAGACATCCTGCTTTTCCCCCTCCGCTACACAGCTGCATCATCTTGCCAGCAGGAAGGAATGTGTGCACTTCTGGAGACAGTGACCACAGATGCAGAACCAGAGCCAGCAGAGGGAGTCCTGGCTACTGGAAGCACAAAATACAAACTCACTGGCAACGCTGGGCCCAATCTGGCAAGGTGATCATTGCTAAAGTGTTGCTCATGCTCCCACTGATGCCAGTGGGGCAAATCCAATCTAATCTCCTACTGGGTTTGGTGGAAACGAGAACTAAACATCCTGTGGGATTCGTCTCTTCACCCTTCTTAGCAGCCTGCTGCAATGAAAGGGGTGGATGTCGATGCAATGAAGTGCGCCACTCCCATGATCAATCATAACCCACTTACTGCAACAAGAAGCTGACTCCTATCGTACTCCTGAAGCAAGCACTTTCCTGGGAGGGAAAGTTGGAGAGAGGAGAACGGTGGGTTTCTGCAGGCTGCATTATACCAACACATCTCTGGGGCTAAATGCCATCTTGGTGTTCTGGAAACTCAATCAACCACCCCAATTTCCCTCATACCACAGCCCCCTCAAGCACAAAAAAACACTGCCCCACAGCTCTCCACTCCCAATTTATTCCAAAAGCTACATAATTCCAGGGAGTTTTCCTTGGCTGGG
>NW_017728926.1:17289609-17299670 GCF_001723895.1 Crocodylus porosus
GGGAAAAAAGCCAGTAATCAAGCTCTGCTTTCGCTTTTTACAGCTGGTTTGAAACAAAAAGGACAAAATGAGTGCATCTGCCTACTAAAATTATTATTGTCTCGCTCTCACAGCACAGTTATAGCAGCATATTACAGGAATATTTAGGACTGAATAATGTATTTGGGGGGCTGATTCTATGCCAAGAAAACACTGCGGATATGGTTCTTATGGAGCATCTGGGCTAGGAAGCAATGATTAAGGCCAATGATCTGTTGTAGAAGAAGAAAGTTAATTTCATGCCCGGTGTGGTGGGCAAGAAACATGAAAAGGTGGTTTACTTGCTGCCAAAATCTGATAATCCGTTTCTGGCATACGATCACTTGCCCCCAAATGCGCGCACTTCATCGAACCACGCGTTTTGAAAACTTGAGTGAGGCATGTCTGTGAAAGGGAACTGCCGGCTGCCTTCAGCTGCTAAGAGCGCCTAACTACTCCAAGGCTCTTGTCATCGCAGGATCCCAGACTGGTCAAAAGTCACAACAATATATTTTCATTTCTGGAGCTTCAGGGTTGAAGGCAATCTCCTCCACAGATCAGCACCCTGCGGTCTAACACAGTCTAGCACAGAGACAGGCAAGATGAGATGCTGCATCTGAGTAATAGTTTGGTGGCTCGTTTCTAATAAGCTGGGCCAAATTCCCCTTTCATTTACACTTCAGTCCTTTGGCCTCTTCTGTAAGCTATTCAGCACTGCTACTTAAACCTCATTATTTCAGATTGGCATAACGGTCAGGAAAATTTTGGAAGCTAGCACATTCCACATACATATAGCAGCAGCCAGGCCTAGCAAAAACTCCACCCTGTCACTGGTTCATTAACTTCCCGGTATATAAACTAGGGTGGAACTTGCTCCAAACACAAAGCCAAAACCAAAACAGTTATAGCTAAGGCAGCTGCTACTTGAGCAAACAGTTTCAAAACAGCAATAATGCTGAACCAGTTGTCATTATGCTGAAATAATTGTGTGCATTTTATCAGTAACCCGAGAGCCGGATGAGTTGCATGAACCTGAATCCGATGTTTTGAATACACCAAGCAAGTGCATCAATGGCCTCTACACTCATGAACTTAGGTCAAGCCCTGAATTTTCTTCCCCCTGGTCCAGTCCACATACCAACCCAAACTGCTGTTATTCCCACTAGCTATGCAGCAGGACAAATAAGAATAAGAAGTCTTAGATGACAACAACCCTCAGTGCTCGCTTTTAATGGCTGTATGCAAGTTGAGGCAGACCTGCTCAGCTTATGACATGTTCTTCCTGTAAGTCAGGAATCTTCTTGATATCTTCAATTTATTCTTCCAAGGGTCTGCTTCAGTCTAAAAGATAAATTCAATGCCTAAAAGAAGACGACTATTTTGCATACAGCCAGGCCCTCTGACTTGAATGGGCAAAACCAAATGTGTAGCATGGGAGCATAGGCTAGGAACATGGACTGGTATAAGGGAAGAATACTCTAGTGCAAGGCTGTCCAACTGGCAACCTGTGGGCTGCACATGGCCCAAGAGGGGTTAAATATGAGGGACCTCAGAGACTCCTATCCAATCACTTCTGCCCCTATTGTTCCCACTGCAACAGCAGCTGGGATCTTGGGGCTCCCCTTCTCTCCTTGGCTTCCCACTGCATGGCTCTGCCCCAAGGCAGGGTGACAGGGCAGCCAGCAGCCCACACCACCCATGTAGCGTAGTGCAGTGAAGAAACCTGTAGCCAGACACCTGAAGGTCAGAAGCGTGGCGCAGCAGAGGGGAAACACATGACGTACAGCCTGGGGAGCTGCTGTCCCAGCTGATGCCCAAAGCACGCAGCACCAACTGGTGAGACCTATGGATTAAGTGGCTCCCAGCCACTTCAAAGTTGCATAGCCCTGTTCTAGTGGGTAAAGTGCTTAGGGATTTTTCCTCCTCTGCCAGAGACAGTTTTTGTGAACTCCGAGATGCACTTAGCCTTTCCATGCCTCATTCCTCCTTCTGTTAAATGGGGCTAAGGACACTTCCCTCCTCACTAGGACAGCGTACATGAAGCGTGAATACAAGAACTGCAAGGTGCTCAGTTAAGATGCATTTTATAGTATTAGCATAGTGGTTTCATTCCTATTGTCACTTGAACTGAACCCGGGAGGTTTGGCAGACAGCATCTGTATTTCCCTTTAACAAGCCACCAAGATAATTTTCTAAAATACAAACTACCACAGAGCCCTAAAAGGAGGGGTGTCTCCAAGCACCACTTAGCTATTCAAAGTCTACATCCCTGCCCTGCCATCCAAAGTTTAAAACTGAGTCAAGGCTTCTGGGATGGGATGGATCACGTGGACCAGCTCCTTCATGAGGCTTCCCCCCCTCTTTTGAAAACAACCTCCAAGGTCTCAAGCAACCTTTGTTCCTGAAGTACAGGGGGAAAAGCAAACCAAAATGAAGGGCTTGTCACTCCCACCCACCCTGGAAAAGGCTCTTGTCAGGTTCGATGACACTCAACAGGGCAAGAGGAAGAAGTTGTGTAGATACCCAAGGAGAGACCTACTTTATGAACCTGAGATTCACAGGACCCTCCAGCTGACACTGGAGGACATGGCACAGTCTGACAGCTGCTACAAAAAAAGAAAAGCTAACACCTTTTTTCATCCAAGAAGGAAGATACTGAATCAAAAACGCTGTTGAGGAAGGAAAACATTTCGCTCAAAGAGCAGCCTGTTCCTATAGCACAGGTAGAGAACAAGAGCTCAAGATTCAAAAAGAAATTAAACTACCCTAGCAATAAAACGTTGTAGGATGGTGAATTACAACCAGGAGGTAAGGAAAATACAGTGTGTGTAATAGAATTAGCAGGAATCGCACACGCACCACTCTCTCTAAATTGTTGAGAAAGATTCAGACAATATTGCATCAATTTCCCAAATATTCTTGGCTTAGATCTCCCAATATGTATTTTCTCCAACAAAGCAAAAATTGTGCTCATTGGCTCTGTGACAGAGTAAGATGCAATTGGCTAATGGTTCTCTTTTTGTTGCAACAATATTTTACTTTTAACTACCTCTAAACCTGCAGAGAAAAATAAACAATGGTTTTCAATCTCATAAGTAAACTAGGAAACAGAATCAGTGTGCAAGTAATCAAGCTGATTTATTGTCTATGCTAAACAAAACTGCAGAGTCCAACTGGCACAGTGAACCCAGTTTCTATTTTTATGGTCTCTGGGCACTTCACCTAGGAAGGTTTCTTCAGCAAGCAACTCAAAGAAACTGCCCTGACCCTGAGCTGTCAAAGTTTCAAAATACCTTTAAAGCATTAATATGATGGAAAGTGCAGGGAGGAGTGAGTAAAAGCATGAGATGGACTTAAAAAATACATCAAGGCATAAAAGCCAAATTCTGCCTTTAATCTACATGCATCCACTGAACCCAAGGGGAGTGATGCATCCACCTGCAAGGAAAGGCTTTGGCCCTATGAAAAGCTGTGACTGTCCTTAAACAAGTGAGCATATACTGGTGGCACTGGGCCACGAAACTGAGCTTCGAGAACCATCTAATATAAAAAGGCAGTGCTCAGAAAACGGACTTAAAACAAGAAGTGATAAATGCCTTCAGGATACGTTATGTCACAACAGAAAAAAAAAAAGATACTTTCCAGCTCGTAAAGAGAAAAAAGAGGACGTATGGGACATAAACCATGAAATAAGAACTGTGGCCAAAACCAAGCTCCTGTCCTGCCTATAGCCCAGGTTTAAAACCAGCATTTCTACTCAGCTCTGTTCCAAGATGTGAAATCAGGTTCAGAGGAGATAAACACCTTGTATACACTGCGGGTAATCAAAAATTATAAGTCTTTTTTAAGACCGTTTCAAACCTTCCATTTGTTTTACTAGCCAATAAAATGGCGGAGTCTGCATTACGTTTAACCATCATAAATGTCTGCCCATGTAAAGTCGAGCCAAATCACAGCGAACACACATTATTGAACACCGTCGATAGGTAAATACCTGGTCTCTGTAAACAGCTCTTAGCTCAATACCACTTAAGTCTACTGTAATCTCCATTTGAGCTTGGCTTCTACAAGTTGAGCATTTCATAAAAATGATCCTAGTGCAAAGTCAACCACTGCGTGATTGGCTGACACGCGTAGGAATACCTTGAGGACATGAGATACTAATATACTGAGATCCATTAACCCGCCAAGCTAGTCACTCTGTTTGGGGGGAGCGGGGAGGGGAGGGGAGAGGAAAAAAAACCCACATACAAGCCAACATGTTTCCTACTGAACTTTGTTTGTTTGTTTGTTTGTTATGCAAACGAATCAACCGTTTCCCTTACGCAGGAAAATCAACTAACCCTTCCCGCAGCCTGTTGTTCAAACTGGACTAAAGCCCAGTTGGAGATCTGCTATGACTGCAGAAAAAAAAAAAGAAAAAAGAAAAGTGTTAGGCCATCAGATTTAATAGACTGAAGCCTACTCTGTGTTTTAACAAGAATAAAACCCTCCCTACTGTAATATCCATAGGATGGAAGCACTAGCAAGCGACGAGGAGAGCTGAAACCAAAAGAAGCGGTGGCTGTTTATATTGGCAGTCATTTCAAACTCTAATGGAAAATTTCAGCTCTGACTGCATCAGAGCTAAAAGAAGTTATTAGGGGAAAAGGTATGGCATTTAAACAAAAAAGAGCTTGCCTAGCTCATCTTTTGGAAATGCTCTGTGCTCCAGCAGCAAAGGCAAGTCAGGAAATAAATGTGGCAGGACCAACTGTATATTAATATCTCACCATTAGGGGAATATACCATCCAAACAAAATATATTTCCTGTGGGAAAGGAGGACAGTGAGTAATAATGCCCCTGCCACGTATACACAATTAAACTTCACTACTGGTGAAAATAAGTTATAACACCATATTTTAATGTGAAAGAGCTGATGCAGGACTAAGTCATCACTTTATATAGAGGGAGTAAAAAAAAGTCCTCACCTAAGTAATTACTCCAGTCTTTTCATTAAAGGAAATTTGCTATTTGAACAAGTTATGGTAAGGAAGAATCATTGCCTTTAATTTACTTACAAGTGCGTGGCACAGATATTGGGCTGTTTGTTGACTTGCAAGCCTGCCTACAAAACTGACAGTACAGAGGACAAAAACTGAGCCAGCCTGTGTGTGTTAAGTGTGGTGACCTTTCCGAACTGCCATTGCATTGCTGCAATACATTAGCACTGGATTTTTTTAAGAGTGGCTCAGGAAGCCAATACTGCTGATTATGTAACACTAGATTAAGCGCTCATGAGGCAAGAATAAAATTGCTCATCTAAACCCCCAACCTGAAATTAAATAAAACTTTATCCTAAGACTCACATTGCAGTTATTTTTGCTCCCATTACTAACCAAGCACAATATAGTTACTCTCAGCCATAAGTCTCAACAGCATTTAATTTGGGCAGAAAAAGATTGCTGCCAGATAAGCCAATAGTTCGCCTAAAGACACGGATAACGCATCTTCAGTAGTTATGTGTACAAGTAACAGGACACATTGCAGGTGTTTTGATCTAAGGGAACAGACTACCTTCATGACTCTCATAAATGTTGTGGATTCCAAAGACTAAGCACAAAAGCATCAGCCAGGAAGCAAAATGGGTAGATTAATTGCCTTCTGTCTTGTCCCTTCTAGCTGGCCAAGCTAAAGGGAAGATGCCAACTGAGCCTCAGTGGCCCATGTGGACTAAACACTGTGCCCTCCACAAAGCCTAGCCATCCCCTCTTTATACCTTTCACTCAGCAGCCACGCAAGGACTGTTGTGCCACAGCCTGACGGGTCCCAATCATGGGGAAAACAAGCTGCGTTCTGTAAAAGTCACACTCGTTTAAGGATCTCGGTACGTTTCCCAAAGGTAAGTTTCACTCACCTTTTAAAGCTGGCTCAGAGGAGCTACAAGAAGTTTAGGGCCTGACCCTGTGAGATGGCAAGCATTTCCACAAGGTTTTAGTGGAGATTCTGCATCTTTCCAGGAAGCAAGAGGCACCTTAACACCACTCTGATGAAAAAACATTGCCCTTAAGTGTCTTACCCATGGCCCCACATACTGGCAAAGACCAACAAACAAAAAAAATTAAATTAAATAAAAATGACCCGAGCACTAAATCTGACCATGTCCCCTTCCTGACAGCATCTCTCTCCCCCCCCCCCCCCTCCCCCCCCCCCGTTCCAACCTAGGGATATTCCCAGTTTCTGGTAAGCCAAATAGCAAAGTTGCCTAGCCTGTTTTTCAACTCCAATGCTTTCCCAACAGGAAGGATTCCAGAGTGTACCTCCCTTCTGCCTTTCTCTTTACCACTCGTGTAGCCCCAGCAGCGAACTCCCTACTTCAGAAGGGCACAGCATGATATGCTTCCAGTCTAGCAGGCCTGAAAGTCTCTCTCTCAGGCCTCTCACTATGACATTTCAGGTAACTTAATGCTATCGTCTGGGAGATGCAGAGTGAAACAAAGGTTGGTAATAGGGGATTACAAATTCTCAAACAAAGCCTCTAACAAAAGTACCAGATACAGAAAATGTTCAGTTCAAGCCAAAGGAAAATGGACAAAAGTGCTTTCTCTGCATCTGCAAACCTTAAGTAAAATTTTCCAGAGACTCTAAGCCATTTAGGGCCTAAATACCGTTTTCTAAAATGACTTAGACATAAGTGACAAGTAAATGGGGTTTTGGGAGGTGGGGAGGGCTGCAAATGTTATATTGGGGAGGTAGTGGGGGAAGAGAAAGAGTCAAAAACACTGCTCCCAGGAGTCCTGGATTCCAGAACTGATGTTTTCATTCTATCAGTGTATTAAACAGAAGTGAAAGGGAAAATATTCATGAGGAGGTGGGGGAAAAAATGGATAGAAGAAAGGAGAGAGAAATATGAAGTTAAATTACAAAAATGATATTAAACCAAATTTACATACAGACTCCTTCTCTAGGGTACCACAAGGTTAACATTTACTGATCCAACTAAACCTCCATAAACTTGTTAGCTCGCTTTAATCAACTTCAGCATTCCCTTTCAGCAGGGGGCATGCTCAGATAAGAACTAGCTTTAGTTCCTGTGTCTCTTGCTCATAAAAGCTGGAGGAGAATGCTAAAGCTATTTATGCACACGCCCACTGGGAACCTCTCTCAGACATAATTGCTTTGAAATAAACTGGGAGAGAGAAGATCTAAATACATAGCTTTGATATACAGTAAATATGTTCTTTCATCAGGATCTTCTTTTCCTTCCTGCTTATTCATTTAGATGAAACTGTCACAGCTGAAATGCACAAATTGGTAAATACAAGATTTGCTTTAAAAGGTGCATGATACATGGGACAGGGGAAGAAATAAAGGCATCCCTCAAACAGACATTTCTTTAGTGTGCTTGTGGGAAATGAAGCAGAGTCAACACAGGCCTGAATGTTCATTTCTTAATTCTCATCAGTGCCACTCTCTACTGCTCTGGCCAGTTAAGGGGGCCTTAAGGTTTCCGTAAGTTCTCCCTTATTTGAATTATCCCTTGGAATAATTCAACTACAGAGTCTGTACAAAAACCAGAATGGGCACTAGCCGGAAGTCTCTCGCTCTACAGGCAAATTGAACGCAGGCATCCACGAGGGTGTACGTGACAGAGGAATGATGCTAGGAAGGTTTGCCTTCAAATCCGTTTTGCAGACTTTAATGAGCAAAGATTTATGACAACTTTCATAGCAGTCAAGGGAAAACCTTGGCCCTCATCCTCCAAGACTCGAGGGATACCGGCTCTGACAAACTAGGAGTTTGTAGGACCTGTATAACCTTGTTTTCACCTGGGGCAGGTCACTTCAGGAATGGATCCAACTCCTTTCAAAATAGGCTTTGCAGAAGTCAGGTACGGCTAGCATAGTTGTCTTGCCCATACAGTTCTCTATACCTCATCGTGGTCTAGTGGCCTGGACTGGCAGAGACATTTTCAGGGTTAGTGACATGTTATTTCATACTGGAAGGGAACAACAGCAAGCAAGGACTCTGGAGCCCTTTCTGATGAAAGAAAGATACCGCAGACCTAAATCTGCAGCTGTATGACTGGCAGTTGTCCTTGTTCCACTCCAAGGGAAAAACAGCGCTCTCAAGGAGTCGAACATTAGCTAATATGGGCTTGATCGTGAACTCTTTACTCAGGCAGAACTTCTACTGAGAGTTTTGCCTGAATAAGGCATGCAAGGCCAAGCACTGAAAAAGCAGAAGGGAGACCTGTGGGCAGGAATAGGAAACACAGATTAAACAATCTGTCGTAGGTCAAAGGTTACTTGTAGATCAGTTACCACTAGGGGCTAAAACAGCCTGCTCAATACCATCTACATGCTACTTCAAATTGCTTGGACTTAATGCTTAATCTTCCCTGTACTAAAAGTTTAGGCCTAACACAATAAAAATGTAATGCTTGAACAGTGATGGCCTGTCTCAAATTTCACATAGCTTGCAACTTTGCAGAACTTTGAGAGAGGACACAAGGTCTGTGAAATTCAAGTTCAAAAGCAAGTCAGACTGCACAGCACAGGAAAGCAGGGTCAGATGCGTGCCCCCGGTTCTCCAGACTTCCATCTGTCTTTCCTTCTTTGCTCTAATTGTTTCTCTTTAGGAAAGCAGGAATGCATGTTATTTTTAAAAGTACATGTCATAACAGATGCAGCTGAAATTAAGGCATATTTTTAAATAGACTGAACAATCAATTACTTCACTTGAAGCAGAATGCTTTTCTGCCCTAGAAGCTAATCTGTCTTGAATACAATTTCGGGGAGTTAATTTGAAGAAAACCAAAGGGAGAACTGTTTGTGCAGACTTCATGCTGGACGTGTTAAATGCTGTGAGGTTTTAGAGCATTTCAACCTCCTTTCTAATATGTTATCTCGACCCACAGACAAATCCAAATCTAGTTACTGCATCTGATACAGTAATAAGTATTTCCTAACATTCCCAGAAAACCAGTTAATGCCTCTACAGACCGAGCTACTCCCCAAGAAACATTTCCCCCTTCCCCTTTCTCTTTGCCTTGAGTGGCGTTATTAATTTTTTTTACTCATCAGGGACTAGGATTTCACAATAGAAATGTCATGGGCACACCTCTCAGGAGAGTAAAAAGAAACCATGTCTTAGAGCAGTCCCACAATGTACAACAGAAGTACTCGCAATGACAATGTTCCTCTCTCTCACCACGTTGTTACGCACACGATATATTCTTCCGGTGATGTTTACAGAAATATGGCAAGTGCCACTTAGATACAAATCCTTTCTTTATCACCCAGAAAAAATAGCAGACCGAACTCCATTTTCACTGTACTATCATAAATTCAGGGCAACAGTGCAGGCTGCTTCCCAACACCACCTTGCAAGTAGTTAAATGACACCTGCAGCACGGAAACCGAAGCTTCTAGAGAAGCGGGGCAATTAGGACTAATGGAAAACTTGTTCCCCGAGCTTCCCAAGCGCTCTTTCAAAGGGTCCGTCCCCAGCTAACTTCCTGCTCAAACGCCTGCAAGGGTTTTTTGCGCTGGACTGTTATGAAGTCTGAAAGGAGCAACGAGCCTGAAAATCAATTTAGCAACTTGAGTCAGAGACTCGCTGTCCGAATGTTACAGGAGCGCAAAGAGTTAACAGCAACAACTAAATCCTACAGATCGTAAAAGCAGCCGCCACATACCTCCTTCTTCCAGATTCAATTAGATTTTGTTTTGATTTAGGCTTTTGTTAATTACCTGCTGCCATTTGAGCCTAAGTTGGTGACATAAATGAATTATCCCAACATAATGCCTGTATTTAAAATTAGATTTAGCCTCTATAAATACTGCCCCCCCCAACCACCACCGGCCGACTCCTTCCAGTAACAACAAGGCTACGAGAGACCCTCTTCCATACCCGATGCTTAAAAACTGCAGTTCTGAAAAACTGCAGTCACCTTTGTCAGCTGTGGCCTTCTCTTCCAAACATCTGAGTCGGGGATTCGATTCAGGGTTAAAAGGAAACAGCTTCATAAGATCAAACAGCGAGAAGTGGCAGGAAGGGG
>NW_017728926.1:17300565-17312110 GCF_001723895.1 Crocodylus porosus
CACCCGCAGCGGCGCGGCCGCCGGCGCACGGCGGCGGAGGAAACCCTCAGGGGGAAGAAGCGTGCGAGAAGGAGCGTCCCAACTTTTTTCGTCCGTGGGGTTCGTGGGTGGCGGGGGCTGGAAGGGACCCCGCGACGCCGTAGGGTCTGATAAGAGATCCCGCTTTTATGTTTTTTGTGGAAAAAAGGCCAGGCGGTCTAATAAAAGGTATCGAGTCCGGATTACGTTTGCCCGAAGCGCCTCGTCTCCCGGGGAGGGGAGGGGGACATTCAGGCAGTGCCCAGGCAGAGGGTGTCCCAGGCCAAATCTTGGTGGAAGCACCCAGCAGTGTGCTAGGCGAGAGGCCGGGGGAGCAGGGGACGCGCAGGCCGCCAGGGTCCTCCGAAGATCGTCGGGTCCAGCCCCCTGCACCCAGCGGGAAAGATAACTGGGGGGGGGGGGCAGGTGACCCCAGCAAGGGAGCACGGAGGAGAAGTCGGCCTTTCGTGGTTGAGCAGGGCATCATGCCGCTCATCTCCATACCCGCCCTGCTTCCCACGCCCCTGCGTGCAGTGATGCTGTAGGACCGACCTCACCCGAATCCCAACCCTCCATGGTAGTGAAAATGCTATGGGTCAATTGCTAGGAAACCCACCTAAGCAGAGGCAGGAGTCACCCATCAGCCACCGGCACTTTGGGATTAAACTCCTGTAAGCGAGCCGATTCACTTGCCCCTATGTCTTTTAAGCCACTGGGTCAGCCATGCCAGTGAAAATGCAAGAGAAAGAAGTAATAAAAGCATCCAGGCTCTTAAACAAGGAATCGGTGTGAAAGGAAGAAACCTGCCTCCACCCATCACCAGATTTCCGACAAGACCATCTATTGCATGTCACCAGGAGTGACTGCCGAGCGCTCCTCTGACCACTGCTCTCACTGGCGCTTCGCACTGTCAAAAACAGCAATGCTTTGCTCGGTTGCCAAAGGCCCATTTATTTCCCCTACCATGCCCACGCTTCTTATGTTGTTACATGCTTTTACAGCAGAGAAAGATGGCAGGAGTAATGGAAGGAAAAGAACGCTGAAACACCCACGCCTCTATCCCACAGCGCAGTGCAACGCATCGCTATAACCAGCTGCATGGGATGAAGATCAGTCAAGTCACAGTATCATCTGCCAGCATCTAACCCAAAGTGCACTTTGTGCTTCCAACAAAATCATACGCAGGCAGCCCCTGGGGCGGGAAGGACTTTCACATCATCATTACTGCATGCTGTACCATGAGTGTGCTGCCTTTGCAGCATCAGGTAACAGAGTACAAAGGGAAGGTCCATATTATGAGTTTACAGAAATAAAAACATGAAGAAAATCATTCCAAAGAGCATTCATCGAACAGTTGCATTTTGCTAGCCGGACCCTCTGCCTATAGAAGGGAAGGACCAGTGTAAAATGTTGCGGCAACTTGGCCCATGGTACAGGGCTGGAAGAAAGAAAAGCTGGGTTCTGCTCCTCATTTTAACAATGACTTGCTGTGAGACCCCTGGCAAATAACCACTGAACCCTCAGTTTACCCGTCTGTAAAATGGAACTGACTTCCAAGGGATCAGCTGGGCCTCGCAATACAAGTAGCAAGTGTTGACTCATAATCTTCAGCCATCTGATCCACTGCCCTTCCCCAATCCAAATACAACCCTTTCCACAACAGTGGGCGGATTTTAATATACCTAGGTTAACAGAATCGCCACGATTCAATAGATAAGCAATGTTGGAGGCAGAACCAAAAGATACCATCATAGACTTGGCCTCCTTTCTGAAGCGCAAGAAGAGATTTCAGCAGTTGTGTTTAATCACCACTTGCAAGGTTTGGGTATAGTATACTTGTACCCTAAAGCCCCAAAGCCTGATGAATTACATTCTCCATTCACATTACCTGCTTGTGATGTATAACAAAATGACTCTCTGTTTATGAAAGGTGGAGCTTTCCTACCAAGGAAGAAGATAAAGCTACTTCCAGACGGAGTTCAGAGTTGACCTCTGCAATTTCGTACGCTTAAAAAAAACAAAACAAAACTACCAGAACAACTTTTCCACATTTTCCCTCCACTTTGATCAAACTTTCCATCAGTCCCAAGTTGATCTCATTTACTTGTAGATAGATACCAGCAGTCCTAATCAGGAATGGAAATGTGGACTATGCCCAGTTTCCAGGAGTTGGATTCGTGTCTGGAGTTTAGGGGCATTCTGAAAAACCTTGCCAATTATTCTGTGTTCCATGCACGTCTTTGCCTACGCTTATGATCTGATATGGCTTCATCATTCAATCATCGGAAACACACAACCTGACACAATGCTTGTTAAAGGGAATTGGCATGGTGAACAGTACAGTTTCAGTCTTGATATCAGTAGTGAATGTCCTTCCAAAGGAGATGTTCCAGTTCAACCACAAGTTACCTGCAGAAATCACTGGGTGAAATGCCATAGTTTACATTATGCAAGTCAGACTTAGGTGATTGCACTGGCTTGAAAATTATGACAAAAAGTTGCCACAAGATAGCTAACATACATATTTACCCATCAGTGCCCATTTCCAAAACAAACTGGTTAATTTTAATTACAGTTTCCCTGCCATAAGCAGATTGCTGCTGAACAAAACTGAAACCACCTTATATTTCTCATGCAGTGACTAAAAAAGCAACCAAAAAAAAAGAACACCCCATAGTGCATACTAAATGAAAACAGTGGCTGCCCATTAAACATGACAGCGCCAGGTGTTCAGTCTGTGTGCCACACAAAGAAGAGCGAGTGGGCTTCTGGTTCTGATGTGCTATCATTTCTGTATCCACATGAACATCCTACAACTACAAAATACCCCTGTGCAAACAGAAGCAAAAAACCTCAAAGCAAAACAACCCCCCCCACCCCCCCAAAAAAAACAACCAAAAAACCCAAATGTTTTTCTTCTAAATTATCTTTGGGCAAATGAAACAGCTCCAGAATTTAGATAAAAGGAGAGAGGGGAAAAAAACCCTGTAGAATAGCAACATTTAAGTGTTTTTACTTCAGTTCACTTGCTGAATTGTTCCTCTTGCTCTCGTCCAGCAGTACTCTGCCCCTGGCCCCCAGGCGACATCTGGCCCCTACCACTGGGTCATTAGGCCTGCAGGGCTCCCCATGGGTCCAAAAATTTGTCAGTAGAGGAGCAGTAGGTACCACCCCCCGCTGCCAAATTTCCAGACCTGTGGGGAGCCCTGGGCCCCATGTGCTGGACTGGGAGTCCAGGGCAGGGAGGGCTTGGTGCCAGGCACCAGATCCCAATCTCCCATCCAAGGGCAGCTAAGGCCATGCAAGGTATGATCCAGCCCACGGACCATCTCCACACCCCTGGTCTAGCCTGTAGCGCCATGAGCTCAAGGCCCCGCTGCTCTAGTCCCTTTAGCCAGCTCATGCTGCATCTCTGCTCCCTGTCCACCTGCAGCCACTTTCCTATTCCTACCCTATTCTCGCACAGTTAAGGCCATTCTGAAATGCACATTTTGCTGCCGAAAGGACTGAATTAGACTTTAACTTGTTGCTCTCCAGTCTGCTGTGGGCCAAATTAAGCGTTTGTTTGTTTGTTTTTTAAACGGCCATATACTCTTTCTGTACAGGTTCTGCCTTTGCCTACTTTTTCAATTCACCGCTAAGTCAGGAATAACCCATTGCTCCTATGTGTTTTTTTTAAACAAAGTGCAAGACACTGCCCCGCTGCTTTGGGAATGCTGAATTTTGTAAGTGGTGGAGTGAGGGAGCCTCTTAAGATGATGGGAGACACAAGTCTTAAAACGATGGAGACCCGAGTCTTGATCCTACAAGTGCCGAGGCAAGGGAGGAGTCTTGATAAGAAGGAAAAAAAGGTGCATCTGGAGCAAAATGGTTTACAAACCGTTGATACTTCTGCCCCTTTTTTGGTTAAAAATGCAACGTGCAAATTTTAGCTTCTGTATCGAATGCACGCAACAATTATATGCGTTACACAATTAACATTCGAACAGCACCTGGAAAATGAAGAGTGCGGCAGGATCTAAATGAAGGCTAAGCACCCTTAGTAGAATTCTTCCTATTGTTCGCGGTAGCATTAGGAAACCTCGGTGGCTTACTGGGTCAGTTGTGGTGGATAGACAACACAGATATGCTTTGTGAAATGGTTGCCATGGCTATTCACTAGTCAGAACACAAGGTCTCCTAATGCCGTTGTATAATTTGAGCTCCCCCAACGTAATTTATTAGGTTCCACAGTATCCTGCTACAATGTGTAAACATGGGGCTATAAATAACCAAGGAAGCACTAGGAACAAGCATGTTAATGTTTGCATATGTGTTACTTGTAGGTCCCATATTTTATCCCAAGAAACAAATACCATGACAAGATACACAAAGCCATTATGTTCTGACTAACCGAGCTCAGATGGCATGTTTATCAATGTGATGATAATGCCATTACGATGCTGTAGTTAAGGTTATGCGTCAGGGTTTCTATTATCAAGGGATTAGAGCTTGGCAGGGAAAATTTGCTGCTGCCTGATGAAAATCAGCACCCCAGATTTTAACCTGGGACTGAGGGCAGCTGGGGTTTTTGGTTTACTGCATAAACATGAAACAGGTTGGGCTGTGCAAGGTCTAAAAATGTACAATAAACCCAACAACATATTATGCAAAATGGCAACAATCTTCCCATGTATATTTAATTTTACAGATTCAGTTGCAAACCCTATGAATTTCAAAAATGCAAACTTTTAAGACTCTACAGAAACATTAACTTGCTCAGAAATACCTTCTGAACCAATTTTGTAGTGAGTTTTTTAGCCAGTTTTAGATCCAAGTTATTTTTTCACCTCAAACTTAGAAAGTGACCCATTCTCTACTGAAATGTTATTTCCACTTTTGGAAAATTTTCCCTAGATAAAAGGAAAAGAAAAGAAATGCCCTAGCATGCCACAAAAGCTACCCCCCCACACCCCCCCCCCCCAAAACCATCTTCTCAAAGAACAGATGAAAGGATTTTCCCCTCACACTTTCAGAAATGTTTTCTCTCTCAACTGTGACCAAGAACAGAAAGTTCCTGCCTCAAACAACACTTTTTTCATTAAATTATGGTCATCTGACAATAGGGGGGATGGGGGGTGTTATAACAAGTTTCAGTGTGAACCAGTTTTGCTATAAGCAAGTAGCATGTAAGCGATGTTTTTCCGAGCCTTTGCTAACTAACCTGGTCATCTCCATTTACTATGCCCCCAACAGGTTTCACAAGAACAAGCAGCAAAAAAGTTTTATGGTCTTAACAGTTACCAGCGTATAAACACAAAATCCATAAAACCATCTTTTAATTCTTAAACCAATTTAACAAGATGAAAAATGAAAGCCACCGCTTTGCCTAGTCTGAAAGAGGAATTATGGACCAGCTGCATTTGCAAAAACCTGTTAGTGTGCGAAACACATTTCTGGATTGCCCAAAACAATAACTTCTTCAGCATGCAGACATCGTATATGCACCTTGGCTGAATTTCAGTACGCAGGGTACATTTTATTAAGAGCTTGGCCGTATTTTTACATAAACTGAATTTAATGTGGACACATTAAAAATAAAAGACATTTGCCAAGAAGGGTGGATGGTATCACATGTACTGCTGTCTAACCAGAATGCTGACACTGTTTTTCTCAAGAAATACCAATGATGTTTACATTGAAAGGAGACCAGACAATCCCGTACCTGAAGATCTTAGCTTGGGGTTATCAGGTATGTAACGTTTTTCACCTAAGCAAACCTTGCTGCAGCACAAAGCATCCAAAATTTCTGTATAGCCTTTTTCATCCTAAAGGATATCAATTTACTTTCTAAATGCAAGGCCAAACCCTGCTCAAGTTAGAAATCTCAGCGAGTCCTATTGAAAACAATTTAAGTACCGCAAAAGTACAGTGTTCTTCTCTGCCCTAAGGGATAAATGGCTGTAGTTCCCTGGAGGCTCTCACCTCGCAAGAGGCCAATTTTACATAAGTTATTTTGGGAACACTGAAGGGTCCCACACCAGCTTGGGCTACGCCAACTGAAAGGCAAGGTCTCTTGAGGACAACTATTTGCAGTCAGTTTTGACTGGCACTGCCATGCTCCTGCCAGTAACCACCCCCCCACCCCCCCGTCTCCTTAGCTGGCCCTCTTGCTCACAGTCCTGCTGACCTGTAGAGTTGGGGATATAGTAGGGGGGCAAGTGTCTCAGAGAATCAGCAGCTGGGACAAGAAACTTCCCGACATGGAGCCCAGTGAGGCCACATGATGAAGCAGCAAGTGGAGAGACTCGCTCTCTGTCCCATCAAGGAGGTAACGGGGCTTGAGACTGCCCTACTTTGGCATGGGCAGCAGGTGCCAGCGGGCTACTGAGGCTGGAGAAAGCACATGAGGATGGGAGATGGGGAGAAGAGGCTTGCACTAAATGACTGTGGGCCTTCCAGAATATGTATCCTCTATATCTTTGCTGAGGGTAATAGTGCGCAAAGAATATGCCATGGTACTTGAAGGACAAGGAAAGAAGCGTCACATACAGCCAACCCGCGCGGGGACCCCTTACAACATTGTGTCATTGGGAAAAAGAAACCATCGAGAAAAATCCACATTCAGGCCCTTGCATTGCCCCTTTAATTTGCCCTGCTGCTGGGAGGACAGGATATGCTTCAACCTCATCTGATCTCCCTTCGTTTTATTGTTTCCTGTTGTAACCATAACTCCGTCTAATATTTTTTTAAAATTTAATTTCGAGTAAGCAGGAATTTTACTCTTAGTATCAGATACTCTGGCTCCTGCTGTGTTTCGCTGGTTAACAGTATGCTCACACAGAGCTTATTTAACAGGAGCATTTTTTAAGCCTCCTTTGAGCATCCTCATACTCGATTCAATAGCCCATGCCACCAGAGCAGGCAGGAGCACAGATCTCCAGCTAGCCAAGAGCAGTGGCAGTAGATCTTAGGGCGAGATGTTTAACCTTCATTGTTCCTTTCTCTTTGCTTTTAACATTACACCCTACCTTCCCACCCCCAACCATGCTCAAGTTAGGGATGGCTAGTCCCAGTTTTGCCATCTAAGCTGTGCATGCCTATAAGAATGCCAGTCACCATGCCTGCCGTGATCCCCTCAAAGATGTTTTGCTGGGCTCTAGGTCAGGTCTTGAGGAACTTTTTTCTCTTTTCTGCTGGAACAGTGATAACACGAGCACAACAAGTCAATGAAGACTAGGACTTGGAGTCCACAGGATTGTATGCTAGGAAGCCACAGAAAACTGTTACAAGCCCTTGTCTCAACAGGGGGGCTCAGCTGATGTTCACTGTGCAGAAGTTCTGTCATTTCTTCTGGTCTCCAACAGGCATTGCCACAGAGTAAAGACAAGCAAATATGCTTTGGTGTGCTTTTAAGTAGAAGCAGCCCAGGCTAGTTAAGTAGAGTGAACAGAGCATGGGGGGAAACATCAGCTACGCTTGCGGGGCCAGCTGCCGCTACTTAATTCTACACCAGCATTAAAAATAAGCGGACAGCAACAACTATAACGTGCACGAAACTTCTTCTCTCATCATGTTACAAAACAGATTTCCTTGTACCGCAGAAATTTAGGAGCTGTGCATTCATTTGTAAAGCTTGTGTACGTATTGGTGGCTTGTAATGATGTCACGGAAGACTTCACAAGATCCTAGCTCAAGATGGGGCACCAGCACATGTATGTGCATGGATACATGCAGGGACAGGAAGAGGAGGGGACTGCTGGCAGGAATGAAGATCATTGTATAGTAAAAAAAAAAAAAAAATCCAACATTTCTCTATTTCTACTCTTGACTTCTGAAACATGCACAACAGTTTAGGCCTAGTTCTAAATTTTGCAAATTATGGAGCTGGGTTATATTTCGCCCCGATTCATAAGGGTGCCAGTCCACTGATTTTTTTTTGCTTGACTTCTATAAATGGGAGAGGGGCTATCCCAGGGCAGAATTTGGCCTGTAGATCTCTATGGTACACTAAAAAAAATAAAAAGAGAGAGAGAGAAAGAAATCACTTTATCACATTCACTGATACTTAACAGATCTCTTGAACAGGTCACAGTTTAAAAATATACTTATATTAGCATTTTAATTGCGTCACATGATAGGGTAATCTCCTAAAACAGCATTAGAAGTCCCTAGGGAATATTCCACCAACATTATCCACCGTGCCTCCAGGGTCATATAAATACCTCTGGCAAACAGAGAATGAAGACAATGACATCTATGATAGAGTTTAAAGATACTGAACAATCAACTTCCTCTCCTCAAAAGATCGATTTTCCAGGGGCATTTTGCCTTAAACAAAGTGAAGCAATAAACCCTGCCTGAAAAGTAAATGCAAAAAATTGGTGCTACAAGTCCCGCACAGAAACAAGGTGCATCCCGGTCCTCCAGAGCCTGTGCGCTCCATCTAGCTACAGCCATCCACGCAGACTGGTAATCATTAAAGCAGACTCCCTCAAGGGAACGCCAGGGGATCCTGGGATGGTAATGAGCCCCCTCCACGGTGCTGTACTGTTAAGCTTTTGTTTGGAACAATAGATCTCCCATGATACCTCTCGCCTGCTGAAAATATTGGTATTAAGTGAGCATGAGCACAGCTGTGTGTAAATTACATATATAAACAGATTAGATTTGTATATTTATACTGAACGCAAACACATTAATAGCACATTTGCATACACAGTTGGCTAAATGAGACCGCATGCAGAGTGGGATTACCAGTTGCAAACACATTTATTTAGAATTTTTAATAAAGTATTTATGCTGCTATTTAAGAGGTCAAGCCAAATTCATCATCCCCTTGCTGCTCCTTCCTGCCTAAAATGCTGCTCCTGTCACTGATTATTCATCTGCCACTTGGCCCACATTAGAACTATAATGGGAAAAGCCTCACCTCCTAGCACAAGAAATTATAGCGGGGCGTTTTGCTAAAGGTTATCCAAATTTCAGAATGCATATTTCATTGGAGGCAGCGGGTAGAGGGGAAAGGGCTTTCGCTTGGCCGCAGGGCGAACTCCTCAAATGCCAGTTGGTAAATTTCCCCTCCTTTCCCCCTACATAACGCGAAGGATCAACCGGAAAGTCCGTTTGAAAGAGAACATGATATTGAAGGCGACACAATGGCTGCAAGGCTCTTCCAAGGCTGGCAAAGAAGGGAAACTAGTCCGTCACCCGTGGGCTCAGGGGCTGTCAGGCCACGGCTAACCTTATGTGCTAGCCCGAGCTTGATTGTACCATCAGTGTTTCAGGGAGGCTATTTTTACAGGGAGAGAGATTTCACGCCGAGATGCACCCAAAGCGGTTTCCAAAGCGCTTATTCATTCCCTGCTGCGCGCACCTCTTTTCCATATGAAATCTTAGACGAGAAACGTTACACCTCAAAAGAACAAACAAAACACCGACCAAAAAAAAAAAAAAAAAAAAAAAAACAAAAAATCATATCTCAATGAATAACATCTATTTTGCTCTAATTGCGGACCCTCTATTTATCAACTCGGGGTATTTTCATCGCGCCTCCCCAGACAATGCTCTTGAGCCTGCCTCTCTCCTGGCCTTCATGTTTCATGTCGGCTCCCGTTAAAAGGTCCGTTCCTGCCTCTTGGGCTCACCGCGCTCGCAGCCCCGCCGATAAATCATCCACCAACCTGCTCTTGGAAATGCACTGGCCACGGTGTGATTGCTCCAGCCCCAGGTTGCCAAGCAACCAACACAAGAGGGAAGTCTGAGAACTGCTGACAAATAGCCAAGTGGCTGAAACAACAGACTTCTCTCTGTCAAAAATGTGTTTCAGAGAAGTGCCTCCCCCGCCTCCGCTCTGTGCTAAACACTGCGTGATTGTAAAATCAAAATCAAAAGGCTATTGTAATGAACACACACTTCCTGCTCAATTACTAATTGTTGAAAAGCTGTGGGGAGGCTGCGATCACACGGTGTATGGCAACAGAAATGTGATCCGGTAAGCGAGATAAAGTCAACAGCACGCCAAGAAACCTGATCTAAGGACAGCCTGCAGTGGCACATCAGAAGCTGGTGCGCAGATCAAAAAAAAAAGGGGGTGGGGGGGTGGAAGGAATAAAAAGCAGTGGAAGAAAATAAAATGTAAAAAGCTGACTTTTTAAAGCTGGAGGAAAGTAAATAGGAGTTGGTGAACACCTCTGGTTCTTTGCAAGCATGCTTGGTGGATGGCTACCAGCCCTGCTACCCGTCGGCATGTTACTGCAGTCCCCGGCCTGACGTTGCCAGGGAAGATGAAGAGGCAGGGAGGGGAAATGGGCACATCTTATTTGAAGGCTGCTCAGTCTGCAATCTGTTTTCTTCAAATAGAATAAGCTGAAAAAACATTAATTCTTCCAAGCCGTAACCGAGGAGATCACCCCCTGGTGGCTCAACGGTGCATCGCTGGGCTTCCAACGGGGACCTGAGCTAGACACGTTCGGTATTGCTGAGGCTGAAAATGCAGAACCCCTCGGACTGGCATTTTTGGTATCCCCACTGCAAACGGGGCGCTGCTGGTATTAGACGCACACAGCAATGTTTCATCAGTCTACTGACAGGCTAAGCATTTCCCCTGAGAAAGAGCCAGTGGACACACCAGCTCACCCACTTACGTCAGCCTCCATGACAGGCTCATTCCTGCATAACAGCTAAAGATGGTCCCTGCCCAGAGAAGACCTACGGTCGACCTGGGCAGATCCAGCCCCAGGATCCTGATTGCACTGTGCAACCCAAAAAAACTTCATCTTAACAGTTTGCTCATCTGTAGTCCTTTGAAGAGACGCTCTCATCCGGAACAAGTGAACATATTAGGTTTCACAGCACCATTGAGAGAGATTATTCCCATTTCACATATGGAGGAATTAAAAGAAACTAATCTTGTATCTCTACTGTCAAAAAAAAAAAAAGGGGGATATATTTTTTGTTTGTTTGTTTTACGCAGTGAAGTAATGTTTCTTCGTTACCTTGCTGTAAATCACACCTGCTTTTGGCTGCAAAAACGCAGCCAAAACACTGTGAAAGTGCGATTTTGCACACGTATTTTTGTAAAGGCAATCTAAAGAGAAAAAGAACAGAGGAGGGCTGGTGTGTTTGTGACCCAGAAAAACAGAACAAATAATTTACTGCTGCCAAGAGACAATGCAATAATAGAAAGCTGCTGATTCTAATTCAGATTAGATTCACTCCTGATTGGAGCTGCTTTTAAAGAGTCTTTTAAAAAGGGAATTACCAGATAAAGCAGCTTTTAACATGCTGAAACTAAGCCACAATTTTAAAGAAACTCAAACAACTACCACCCTTTTACCAACTTGCAGATCTGAGATTTGGGTTGGAAATACTTCTCTCTAATAAGGTTAACAGCCGTGGAAGTTAAACATGCCAGACTCGCCAATTGTAAACTGTCAGAACAGAAATCCTATCTACTTTTTGCTTGCTGCTTGGTTTTATAGACGTATGAATTTGGTATACTTATCTACACAGGGATTTTTTTTCCTTTTTTCTTTTTCTTTTTGTT
>NW_017728926.1:17312210-17319371 GCF_001723895.1 Crocodylus porosus
GGGGGGCATTCTTATGACTGGTGCTTCCAACTGCTAGCTAATTTTGTAGAGGAAGGAACTAATAAAGGAAAAAATTCCAAATACAGAAATGGAAAAATATAGGAAAGGTGCAATGCACATGAATGGGAACAGAGCAGCAGCCTTTACAAATGTCCAGAACAGTAACGCCACTCTACATCTTTTATTACTGAGAGAGTAACTCCAGCGGGTCTGAAGATCGCCCTTCCCTCTCACCCACTCAACTTCTTTAAGTTCTTCCAGCAAAGCTAACAAAGCGTCCATAGACTCAGACGAAGTAGGCTGTAGCCTACAGAAGCTCATGCCTCTCCCAACGAGTTAGTGCCGCACTGCCCTGCCTACTGCTGCCAGTGAGGGCTGAAGGTTATCGCAGCTTCTTCCCGGGAAGCATCCCACTGTCAAGAAGGAACAGCCACACTCCACAAAGCTGAAGACTCTTCTCCTGTGTCATTACCTATCTTAGGTACCAAATCTAGCAACTCAAAGGGCACTTTCATATTTTCCCTTTGTTATTATTTTATTTTTTTAAAAACTACAGGATTTTATCAAATTCTCAGTATAATAGGGAACACCACGCTGCCTGCAAACACATAAAACAGACCTCTATTATATCACAGATACTAAAACAGCCATTTTGGTCCCAACCAATAACATGGGTGGGTGAGCACAGATACACAAACCAACCCCCAACCCATCAGCAACACCCGAGCGTGAGGCTAATCAACCCGAGGGCTGCACAAAATAAACCACCAGTTGGATTCTTTACTTAAACACCAGCACAATATTTTCATTCCTCTCCCCCTTCTGTGAGATTTTTCTCTTGCTACCCAAACCACACTGAATTCCTAAAATGCATGTCTATGTATTGAAGTAACACTACAAAGAAAGCCTGAAGTTTCTCTTTTGTCATGAACACCCTTTTTTCCCCCCCTCCCCTCTCCCTCAATTTGTAACATTACCTACAAAAAAAGCTGCACTCAGATGACTTGAAATATACTGTGTGATCTTTTCAGGACTCAAACATAATATTTCTGCAGTAGGGAGCTTCCGCTAGAAATATCGTTCCACTGGGGTTTGGACCATTATTGTCAATTATTCTCAAGACGGCATTTCCGTCTCCAAACAGTGACTTTCTGCAGTTGACAGGAGGAAGATGAACAAAACAACTCTAAAAGCTCTTTGGCTTTAGATGAAGAACAAATCCAAGAATAATTAGACACAATGGTGGCAAGAACCCCAAAGGAAATCAGACAAATTGAGATGCAGATCTCTCTTTTCTATGGGTGACTTGTCAAAGTAAATAACCAAAGCTTGCCCAGATTTCAGCTCAAGCTTTGGTCTGCAAACTCAAGAATTAGAAGGGATTAGTTTAAGCCAGGGGTGGCTAACCTGCAACAAGTGACATGGGTAGCCTCTGTGTGTGGCATATGGAGGATAGGGAAGGGGACTGGCAGCACAGAAGCAGAAGGAAGAGCAAGAACTGGATAGGGAACACAGGACAGGGTGTAGAAAACAGAGCAGGAGATCAGGTAGGGAACACAAGGAAGGGAGCACCAAGCAGAGCAGCAGACTGGTAAGAGGATGGGGAGCAGAGTGTCCCTCAGGGAGGGTGCAGGGAGAAAACTTAAGAGGCCAGGTGAAATGAGTCTCAGCTCTCGCTCAGCTCATCTGTGCTGTGGACTGTAGGGAGAGCTGAGCTAGATTGGGTACCAGAGGTAGGCTAGCTGCAGCAGAAGAGCACTCCATGTGGGCTCATTTACCCTGAGAGAAGCATTTCTTCAAAGGGAAAAGACCATTCTTTATTTCAAACATAAACTACTCTCCCTCCCACGTAATCCTAGGGGCGCTTTGTGCCACTCTGCATTATACTACAGAAATGACAGTACAGAAACAGCATCACACAAATGTTGTTTCCAAGGAAGGGTAGCCTTGTGGATAACGCCAAACTGAGGCTCAGATCTGGATTGTATTCCTGTCTCTACCTAAATAGGAAAGAATGGATGTCAGACTGGGCCCAAGCAGAGTTCAAGGATTTGACTAGGCCACAGAGACAAAACTGTACCCCCCACCTCCACTTAAGAATGCCAGACCGGGCACCCAAAAAGAGGTATCCAAAATCACTAGCCCCTTCTAAGATCTTGACCTGAAGGGCTTTGGCCTCTACCATGATGGCATTGCTCTGAAAAGCTGCTGTGCTCCATACATCTCTTTCAGTTGCTAAAAACTCCACAGACCCAAATCACTCAAGCCCTGCCTTGCAGTTTAGCGAAGTGGGAAGAAAGGAGATCTTTCCAAGGTGCAGTTCTTGGAGCTGCAGCTTAAAACTGAGGAACTCTGCATATTTAAATCTCGACCCAAGATAGCTTTACTTCAAATAAAGATACAGAACAGCAGCCACCATCTGCTCCCAGGGTCTGGTCCTGTGTCGCTGGCTATTTTGGAAGCTTTGCCAGACATCAGCAGAAGCAGGACTGGAGGCCCCGGACACCCTGGAGGGTGCGTGCAACAAAGCAGACAGAAGCATACAAGTATCAAAAATGGTTGTCGTTGTTGTTATTTTACCAGTGCGGCCCATTGCACAAGGCTTCAGTTCCCACATGAGCTTATGTGACACAATGAGAAAGACGCTGTATGATCTTCATTCAATTATCCATTATATTTTTGTCAGAACCATTTAAGATCTCAGCAAAGTGACTGATATACTCCTGCAACAGCCATCCAATTACCAAGGAAGATGTTGGCTCATGCAGTGAACTTGGCAGTAATATATAAAAGTAGTTTTTTAAAAAAAAAGCAGATGATTCATAAGTTCCCTTTGCTTTTGTATAAGGGCCTCTGAATAAAAACATCTAGTTTGGGGAAAAAGCTGTGCTAGATATGAAAAGGTCACCCACAAATCACAGGAAAAAAAATTAAGAGCAAAAATGAAGGGACCAGTAATCCTTTTAGAGCATAGGAGAGAATACTGGCAGACAGAACTTGAAAAGGCCGTACACATTTGATGTATGTTTTTTTTATTTATTTTTACATACTGAAATTACTTGTCCACACTTGGAAGATGCTGCCCAGGTCTGCTCTACCAACAAATTCATGTCTAAAATATGTACCGAAATGAGTCAAAAATGACTCCCCCACCTCCTGTTTCCTAACAAACAGAATGCTTGGTTTGAGTGCCTGAAATTATTCCAATCCAGCAAAGGGTAATATGGTGCGATGCTTATTGGCTCCTCTAAATGCATGAGCTACTGCCTGCTCAGTCTCCCAGTGTAGCCTAAAAGCTATATAAATCTAAGAGGATACTTTGAATGCATGCTCGGAGCACGGGTGGGGAAGAGGAGGAAGAGAAAGCATGCAGTGGATCAGGCACAAGTCGAGAAGAGTCAGGGTGAGGTATCAAGACGGCAACAAAAGCTGAAGTGAAACCACAAGCCCAGAGGCAACACACACTTTGGGCCTTTGCCACAGTACATGCAAAACCATGAGTGCATGTAACAGAAAGGCTGAGTTGGAGGAGCAGCACCAACGAGTAATGTTTAATTCAGCTTTCACAATGGCTGGTCACGAGAACGCTCTCTTTGGTGCAACACTAGGCAAGAAGGGCCAGGGCTCACCGGAAGCCGTATATAAGACGCACAGAAGTTTGATCAGCAACTCATAGTGCAGATGTTCCTCAGCTGGGATGGGACAAACTTTACAGGGTTCAAAAGCCAGGCAGGCAGGTGCCATGAGTCTGGAACAAATGTGTTTCTGGAAAGGCACCCCCAACCTCGCATCAAACGCTCCACTATAGACCAGTGAAGTCCCTTGCATTGTCCTGGCTGTTAGTAATTTGTAAACAAAAAAAAAAAAAAACCTGCTGGGTCATGCCCTACACAACTCCAGCAGACGCCATCAACCTCAGTGGCAGGTGCTCAGCACCTTTCAGGATTCAGCCCTCATATTGTCAAAGTCTTCCTACAGCAGCAAAATCATTAGCTTTATTGGCTCTGTTACCCTTCTAACTAATTAGGAACCTTGGACGGATAAAGAAAATGATTAATATTTAGTTTCTATGTGTCTACTATAGAAGAAGCCTATTAGCCAACGAATGACACCTCCACAAACTTAAATTAAATAATGGCTCCCAGAGAGGATTTGGAGCCCCTGACAGAAATGGCAAGTGATTTAAGTAACATAAAGCTGAGCAACTGGTGATGGATCACAGTTTTTTCACCCGCTCTGTTACAGCCTGTAATAGAACAAATGATCATTTTTCAGCCTAATTGAATATGGCCGCCCCGCTTAGGCGCAAAAGGAGACAAAGCTATATAATTTGCTTCATTAAAATGCATTTTTATGTCATCTGAAAGATTAAAAAAATTGCTGCTGTTGATGGGGAAGATTAGAAAAATAAAATTTATCAGGCACACAAAACTTGCAAATGAGGTGCATCTTGGCATTCATGCTACTTATATTTGTGCAAAAAAGATAAGTCCTGAGAGCAAAAGTGCACCGAGCATCCGTGTTGTGACAGTAATCAGAGTTTCTTAAATAAGGACCACATCGCCATACTATTTGAAAAAGCTTTTTGTCGTTCTTGGCTGCAGCAGTTACCAGTCCATTTTAAATAAGTCACCGAGGAGCTGTCAGGCAGGACTGTAAGCAGTTCCAGTGACAACAGAAAAAGCTGCTTTTGTTCTTTTTTTTTTAAACATATATTTGTTTGCACAATCATCAGAGAATTGAAACACCAGTTAAAAATGAGCCTTTCCCAACCCTGAAGTCAGAGCTCTGAGCTAGAGGAAAGTGCTATAATTCAAAACAGCCTTTATTATAATAGGACTCACAGAAATGGTATTCCTAGGCACCCCCCTCCTTCATAATCCAGTTACAGAGTCAACTTCCTTTCTATTCAGCCCCTCTTACCCTCCTCCGCTTCCATTTTCTCTTTTTTCTCTAACTCCTCACTGTTTAATAATTCCCTGTAGGAAGCCAAGCTTGGGGGAGAAAAGTTACTTCCCAATAATTCCTGTTTCTTAGGATTTGGCACAAACGGATCCATTCCCTTCCCTATCTCTATCTGGGCCAGAAAAGCAATGTGGTTTCTTCTCGTGTGTCTGCATGGAGCCCCATCCATCTTAGCAGAATAAGCACTGCTCTGGCAATAAATGTATGCTCATCAACTGCTGCCTGCAGCACCACGAGGGGAGCTCACACATTTTTGTTCATCCCACCAGGAAAAAAGGGATTGTTAGCTTGGTTTGAGCTCCACACCTGCTTTCTGATTAAAGTACCATTCCTTTTCTCTCCTCTGTTCTCATTTCAGATGGAGTTTAATCTCGCCAGGTGCTGAGAATCCTCTGCTCACCAGTCCTGAAGCAAAGCAATCCTCATCACTTGGGTCCATATACAGCGTAACAAGGACCATCTCTCCCAGTAGAGTGGCTCTCGGGACAAAAGCCACCTTTCCATAAGCATGAAAATAAAACAGGACTGTGCCAAGCATGGCAACAAGCCCCCAGGGAGAATTACTGTACTGCATATATTTATTACATATAACCATAGTCCTAGACATGATTAACCAGGAGAGCTAGAAAGGCTTCAAAATAGGTTAATACGTTTGCCTGAAAGGATAAAGCTGCAGGAGGAGGCCGTGTGAAGCGATAGCCTGTTTTGAGGCAGGGATCTGGATTAGCGAAGGGCTATCTGCCAGAACCCTTTCCTCCACACCGTTTACACCAATGTGTCAATTGAACCCCAGCTACATGAATCATCAAAAAGTATTAGGGAACTCAGCAGATAATGAGGGTTATCACAGGAAGCCAGAGAATGAAGCCATTGACAACCTGGGAGAGATGGTTTCATCTTTCAGTGAAAGAAAAAGTAGCTTAGTTGCACCTCACTGATAGCAGGTGTTGCTATGGAAAATGATGCAGAAGCTAAGTGCAAGTGTCCCAGCTGACTCCGCTGGGTATGGGCACCATGTGGGGTATAATGTGCCTTTTAAAAATGCCAAACAGGCATGTTTCTTCTAAACACAATGGCTTTCTCAGTGCCTTACCTGAGCCTGTAGTACTGCTTTGCCTGCTGAGAAGAGTCTTAGTTTATCTGCCTGACTCTCGGGAATGATGGAGATCAGTTCAAGGACTACTGTTTTCTCATTCTTGCTCTCATTCTCTGGATGTCATGGTGCCATTTGCCACAGTCTCTCCCCACTCAGTAGGCATTCCCACCCCATAACCAGTGTCCCTAGTCTGAGAGGATCCCTCTGACAGCAAGTCGGTGTACTGGGAATAGTTTCCCTGTTCATTTAGCCCAGTCTCTGAAGAGGGGCCAACTCTGCATCGTTAAACTAGCATATGACCTCACTGGCTATTTCAAGACTAATGTTAACCTATGACAAGTGTCTGCAACTTGGCAAGGCAAGTTCCATGGCAAGGACAACCTTTTGCCCCAAGGCAGAGCATTTTAGAGCATGAAGCCTGAAAAAAAATCAACTCTCTGAAGCTGTAATGCTCACAAAGTCCATTAGGAAAAAAATCAGAAAGCTAAAGATGACAAGCTCACACACGACAGAATACAGACTCTCCGCTTGTCCACTCACAGCTCTCTTCTCTTTCCCTTCCCTTCCTAAATTCTGTTTAACTGCAGATTTTCCTAATTCTGCATCCCCATGTGACAACTGTTAGAAGCCAAAACTGGTGATCAGCTGCCAACAACCTGAACTTGCATGACCTAACCAGCTCAGGCCCAACGGATTTTCCTGAGCTGTTACCGTCCACAATCCTTGCTGGTTTCATGCCATTGTGTTTTTTGTTCACAGATGAGAATGACGGGGGAGAGAAACCAGTTTCTTTCCATGGGTCCAGGTCAGACTAAACAGTTCAATTCTGTTTCCCCGCACCCCTAAACTCCTCAAATACCTAATAACTGGGAATAAATAGTACAGTTTTCACTGGGGCTGTCAGAAGCTTCGGTAGCTGATTCGATTTGGAGGGGATTTGGCTCAATTCAGGGACCGAATCTATGAATCCCAATCAAAATCGGGAGACCAATTAAAAGCTCCGAATTGATTCGGAAAAGACTTGGCTGCTTCAGAGCTTCGTCCATAAACTAAACAGGTAGCTGACACAGCTGCCTCCAGCTGGTAAGTACGTTGGGGTT
>NW_017728926.1:17320296-17324691 GCF_001723895.1 Crocodylus porosus
GCTGGGGCTGGGCAGGGGATGGGGCTGGGCAGGGCAGCCATGGGGGCTTCTCCCGCAGCTCCCCCTGCACAGAGAGGGGCAGGCACAGCTGGTGGATCCGCAGGAGAACCTGCAGCTGCCCAGCTGTGCCTGCCTCTCCCCAGCTGATCCTAATCACTGAATCGGCACTGAAACGTTGGAAGTCAACTCGGCCAAATCGATTTGGGACAGTGATCCAAATCTCTGAATCAAATCACTGTCCTCCAAACCGGCCAAATCCGAATTGAATACTTCCCTATTCACACAGGCCTAGTTTTCACAAGGTGGCAGCAGGCACCCCTCTCTCTAACCTGGAGCTCTCTAAGAACATAATATTGCTATGCACCCACTCCTTTAAGAGTGAAGGCCCTTTCTAAACTAGTGCAGTCCATCTATGGTACCTCTAGAGATGCTGGCCTCTTCCTGAGTTGCCACTTGGAGCCTGAGAACTTGGGAGAAATCTATTCCATTTTGCTGACACTAAATGGATCGGTCAGGCATCTTTTGAGAGCAAGATGAATAAAAACAGAACTATCCACCTAAAGATGATACACTGAAAAGGTGCACTGAGGGAGAAGACGGGAAGGCATAGAGACTTGAAGTACAGCAAGTGCCCCAAAGCAGACCATATATATGGGCACGGAATATGGAGACAGCCTCTTACGCACACTCCACAGAAACCATTTCTTCCATTTTTGAGCATGCCATTACAGCACAGAAAGCTACTTTGGCTGCAGCAGAAGCTCCATTTCTGTAAGGCAAGTCATCTCAGAATCAACCAGCATCTTCCAAGTCAAGAAGCCAAGAAGACTCCATAAATCAGGATGCAAAACAAGACTCCTTCTGGCCCAGTAAGATCAAAGGTACAAGGAAAAGTGGAAGAGATCTTGAGATGTACATAGCAATCATGTCTTGGCCATGATGGAGAGACAAGTAAGATCTAGGCCTATTTTAATCTCATCTTATTTTTTTAAACAACTATTTGCAGGACCAGTGGAAGACTGTTCCCTTGCTGTGCATACCCGGGTCGTCGGAAATGGACAGACTAGCAACTCTTTTCCACAGGCGGCTGGGCAGCCATCACGAGGTAGCCATTTGCAGTCATGATATTGACAGGGCTAGACTGGAAACAGCTATCTAACAACAAGAGCTTCAGAGCCTATTACCAACTAGGAATGCACCAAAATTATCCCAAAAATAATACTGTGCACTTCTACTACATGTTCTTGCTTCTAATTATCAACTCTGAATCTACCACAATTACCTGAGCTAACATTATGCTCTTTCCATGGCATATTTCAAAGGTAGGATATCAAAGCATTTTATTGCCATTTATTCCATTTTATTAAAGTAGCGCCCAGAGAGGGCACAATCAAGCGTCTAATGTCAAATTAGCCAACTCCCAGAACACCCCTGCAGGAGAAGTGAACTGCTGAAGCACTCGAGTGATATCTTGAGTCACGGGAGAAGCCAGGAACAAACCCTTCTCAGTCATGCTTTCACCAGTAAGCAATGTATTTTCCTTCTTCCATAACTAGTTTTGAACACCGCCTTCTCGGAAAAAAAAAAACTGGCACCAAATTTAAGTTTTGCTGCTTCCTGGACTTAAATAATTTTAAAGAACTGCTAGACTAACAGATAGGCTTCTACTCTTTTTCCAATTTAAACACGGCAAACTGTTTTCACACAACTAGGCAGCCTTATGCAGGGTTTGCAACCTCAACACTGCAGTACAGATCTAGTGCATGTGAACCAGAAAGGGACCTGGTTTAGAGAGAAAGCTGAGTCTGGCTATTTGGTCTGCCTTTCACACTTCTTTATAAATCTGGATAAAGAAAACATTGAAAAGTAGATTAATTAAAAAAAGGTCTTTTAAAACCCAGCATGTTACCAGCAACACACGGATGACTTACATGTTTCTTTAAATTCCAGCATTTGGAAATTAAAGGAATGTACAAATACATTAAAAAAAAAAAATCAAAGGAGAATAGAGAGATTAGTGAAACTGAAAGAAAGCCTCTGATTCAAAACCCCTTTTAATTAAACTGTTCTAGAAAAAGATACTTATTTAATAAATTTAATGTAAAAAACCCTCATAACATAAGGAAAGGTGCTGACACCACTCCTATAGTACTAAATTTATGTCTTGCTACTGCTGAAGTATTAACTCCAAAGACTTCACCAGAAGGCTGAAAACTCAATCATAGATGTAGCTGGTGTTAATGTTATAACTCAATCTGTTAAGCCAGTCCCCCCCTTTTGGAGAGGAACCAAAATAAAGAAAAGAGCATTTGATTTAGAACAGATTCCAGAACCTCTAGCCAGTGAAGACTGAAAAAAGGTCAGCACTGTAGTAAAGACAGTAATTGTGTCCCTGACAAGACTATCATTTGATGGGGAGAGGGGAAGAGAGGGAGAAGGCAGCTGAGCCCATCTAGCATGTTAGATCTCTATTTCTTCATTACTGCTGTGATGGAATTTCTACCCAAGCCCAGAGTGACTAGTCTTTGTTTCAAATGCGACACGGTGGAGCTGCACAGCTAAATGTTTCTATACATAGAATATGCATTATACACATGCACACTAAACTGACTTGAGCTCTGTTGCTAAGGAACTACAAAGGATAGGTTTTTTGGCCCTCTTCTTTTATAAAATAACCACTTTGCCTATGGGAGAACAAATGCAATCTCTCAGGCCCCCTTGTGCCTTGTTCTCATTTTTAAATGAACACAGAAAGATGATCGAGACTGCTAGGAAGTGTAAGCGATCTCCATTTTTTAGATGCCCTTGAAAATGAGATGAAAAACATGGTTTTGACAATCAGCTGCTATAGTATTTATTAATCTTTCAAGCACCGGATTTTCCCCTTTGGCAAAAATGAAAAACGTCAACATCTTTCTCTGTCTTTATATATTACAAATCTTTTCTGAGCTAAAAAAAAATTTAAAAAAAAAACATACTACACAGAACACCTAGAAATAATTTAGTTTACAGAAGAGTTCGATTTGGAGTTTGGAGGTTAAGCTTCCTGTCCTCTCACAGAAATAGCCCTCTTAGCTGTGGCATCTGGCCAATACAAATATTTGTTATGTTCATTTTTTGGGGATCAGCAATATGGTAAGTGCTTAATAGATAAAAATATTCCACATGAGGCCAAGAGACGATGAATCAAGAAACATATGGTGGTTAAACAAAGCAAACAATATATATATATATATATAAAAAAAAATAACAATATTGTTAAGGCAAGTCTAACTTATCTGGCAGCTGTAGAAAGATCAAGATTAGCAAAAGCAGAAAAGTCACCCATTTTGAAGCCAAGGTCACTGGCAGGATTTATAGATTTATCCCTGAAGGCAGTCTTTGCTGAACATGAAATGCTGAAATTATTTTTTCTTTTTTTTTGAATTTTTTTCTCCTCTTCCCATTTGCACCATCTCATTTGCTGGAGGCTTTTAAAATTCATTCCTCTTTACAGCTGGTTAAACACTGGAATCTTTCTGCAAACTAAAGGACAAAATTGATTGCCCTACACAAACTTTTCTGCACGTATAATTGATTTTTAATTCACTGTCTCATTTCCGAAAGGACTTGACAATAAACTCTGTGCTGTATGCGCAATATTGATCTCTTTAAACAAGGGCTTGGATCAAAGGCTGATGCAAGTTAATCATAACCCAAAAGATTTATGCCTCTTGTATAAAGCCTGTCTTTAGACTGGCCTGAGCCCACCTCAATTCTGGACGTATACTGTTTTTGAACTTACAGAGTTTCTGTGTATTTATCACCTACAGAAGAATGAAACCCCATTGATCATCTCTAACTACATTCAGACAGTAGCTATTTTTTGTGGGGGGAAAAGAGATTTTTGTCTTCTATCAGCTACTTAAAATACTGTAATGGATGAGGTTTTACGTTGTCTATCCTTAGAATGAACTATCCTGGGCTGTTTTCACGGCCCCCCAATCCTTATTTAGTCTTAATGACTCAATGTCTTAAAATGACTGTGGTCCTACATTTGCTTGCATTTTGATATTCCTGACCAAAGGCAGCTAGTGTTTCAGGGTTCAGTTTTCAATGCATTTCCAAAGACTGCTGATTAAAATAACATTTGCAAAGTGGCAGTATTTAGACAGCAGGATTCAAATCTGAAGCCCAGAAAGCGTGCAGATAGAAGGAACTCTCATTCCATTATGAAGCTGTGATGTTTACTTTTCTGCAGATTCAAAATTAAAACCAAACAGTGACTTGACTTATCTTAACATTTTAAGTCCACTTGATCACTCAAACACAGACTTGCAATGCCAGCGTCATTTACAAAGATCCCATGTTTGGTTTGGGGGGGTTGTGTAGGGTTGTTGTTTTTTTGAATGTCTG